>NC_137872.1:21828895-21958895 GCF_963924005.1 Protomyctophum bolini | reverse complement strand
TTAAAATCAGTTCCCCATGGTAGGTATTTTCACCTGTGTCATTGGTGGTTTTCATTGCTTTATTGGCTTCAGTCCTTACTGTTTCAAAATGTTTTTTGAAGGGAGATGTACTTTCACTGACATCCTCAAAATCACCAAAGAAGTCATGATCAATCACAGTGTCATATGGACTGTCTTGTCGATCATGCTTTGTATCAACATTTTCTTTCTGTGGCGCTAGTTTCTGTGTCTCAGACATGATGGTGTCAAGACTGGCTTGCACCACGCTAGAGTTCCTTTTACTACCAAGTACAATACAAGCAGCTTGTACTATTGTACTTGTTTGTTGTAGTGTTTTGGCATTAACTAAAGTGCTGAAGATGTACATAGCCAAATTATACCTCTTATCTCTGTGTATGTATTGTTGTTTGCAAATGTGACTTGCCTGTTTCATCAAATCAATGACTTTTACATGCCCTTATGGTACAGAAATCTAAATCTTTGTTATCTGCCTTTCCTACCACTATTCTCCAGCAGCGTAACAAGTACATACTCATGCTATCTTGATTGAAGATACGCATACTGGCTTTTAAAAGCACTATGGACCTGTCACTATTAATCTGAATCGGTGTTGTGTTTGTACCAAATATCTCCTTCTCTTTGCATCTCAATTGTGTGAGTAGTTCCTCTATAGCCGATTGAGTATGTTCTTCAGAGATCATGAATGCAACAGGAGTTGATGAATTAAATGAACTTACTATAATTTCATAATACAAAATCCTTTTCTCTGTTAGTTTAGTCTTAATGATCCCCCCTGTGGCATCCCATGATGATTGTCAGACATGGCTTGCTTGATTTTCTAACGACAGCGGTAGAAAATTAGTGATTAACAAAATGGATTATACAATATGGATTCGATTCCTTGACTTTGCTGGCAAACAGCTCTTGCCATTCATACATCTTAAAATATTTATTTCCTTTGACTCTTAAGGAGTTTACAGTGTCCCATTCTGAAGACTTCAAAGTAAAGGTAGTAGGTTCAATGGCACTGTGTTTGAAGGGTCCTAATGTAGCACTAGATAGTCCCATGACACTCTGAACAGTACCATCATCTAGACTCAGAGTCTGTACAGACTGATTATGTACAGTGCTATAAGAGTGATCTATTTCTACAGCATCTAGACTCAGAGTCTGTACAGACTGATTATGTACAGTGCTATACGAGTGATCTATTTCTACAGCATCTAGACTCAGAGTCTGTACAGACTGATTATGTACAGTGCTCTCATGAAATGCGTGGTGCACAACAACTGGCTTTATAGGCACATGAACACTGCTGGTTTGATTTAAATGTGATTCATCTACACTAGTGCTGTCTTCCTGCACATGAACACTGCTATTCTTTTCAGGCTTTATCGGCTGCACATGAACACTGCTGGTTTGATTTAAATGTGATTCATCTACACTAGTGCTGTCTTCCTGCACATGAACACTGCTATTCTTTTCAGTATATAAAAACGGTAAACGGTACATTTTTTTGCATTGACCCCAGTAGAAGCTCTGCTGCTGTGAATTTTACACCTCTCCCGCTTAGCGGAGACTGTGGGGTGGTACAGGACATCTCCCCGGACGCGTGGGTATGTCCAGATAGTTGCCTCGCGGAGGCCTCTTTGTCCAGTGTCCATTCTGGGTCTGGAAACGGCACTTTTTTGAGTGTTGACCCCAATAGAAGCTCTGCTGCTGTGAATTTTACACCTCTCCCGCTTAGCGGAGACTGGGGTGTGGTACAGGACATCTCCCTGAACACGTGGGTATGTCCAGATAGTTGCCTCGCGGAGCCGTCTTTTGTCCAGTGTCCATTCTGGGTCCGGAAACGGTACATTTTTTTGCATTGACCACAGTAGAAGCTCTGCTGCTGTGAATTTTACACCTCTCCCGCTTAGCGGAGACTGGGGTGTGGTACAGGACATCTCCCTGAACACGTGGGTATGTCCAGATAGTTGCCTCGCGGAGCCGTCTTTTGTCCAGTGTCCATTCTGGGTCCGGAAACGGTAATTTTTTTGCATTGACCACAGTAGAAGCTCTGCTGCTGTGAATTTTACACCTCTCCCGCTTAGCGGAGACTGGGGTGTGGTACAGGACATCTCCCTGAACACGTGGGTATGTCCAGATAGTTGCCTCGCGGAGCCGTCTTTTGTCCAGTGTCCATTCTGGGTCCGGAAACGGTACATTTTTTTGCATTGACCACAGTAGAAGCTCTGCTGCTGTGAATTTTACACCTCTCCCGCTTAGCGGAGACTGGGGTGTGGTACAGGACATCTCCCTGAACACGTGGGTATGTCCAGATAGTTGCCTCGCGGAGCCGTCTTTTGTCCAGTGTCCATTCTGGGTCCGGAAACGGTAATTTTTTTGCATTGACCACAGTAGAAGCTCTGCTGCTGTGAATTTTACACCTCTCCCGCTTAGCGGAGACTGGGGTGTGGTACAGGACATCTCCCTGAACACGTGGGTATGTCCAGATAGTTGCCTCGCGAAGCCGTCTTTTGTCCAGTGTCCATTCTGGGTCTGGAAACGGTAATTTTTTTGCATTGACCACAGTAGAAGCTCTGCTGCTGTGAATTTTACACCTCTCCCGCTTAGCGGAGACTGGGGTGTGGTACAGGACATCTCCCTGAACACGTGGGTATGTCCAGATAGTTGCCTCGCGGAGCCGTCTTTTGTCCAGTGTCCATTCTGGGTCCGGAAACGGTAATTATTTTGCATTGACCACAGTAGAAGCTCTGCTGCTGTGAATTTTACACGTCTCCCGCTTAGCGGAGACTGTGGGGTGGTAGAGGACATCTCCCCGGACGCGTGGGTATGTCCAGATAGTTGCCTCGCGGAGCCGTCTTTTGTCCAGTGTCCATTCTGGGTCCGGAAACGGTAATTTTTTTGCATTGACCCCAGTAGAAGCTATGCTGCTGTGAATTTTACACCTCTCCCGCTTAGCGGAGACTGTAGGGTGGTAGAGGACATCTCCCCGGACGCGTGGGTATGTCCAGATAGTTGCCTCGCGGAGGCCTCTTTGTCCAGTGTCCATTCTGGGTCCGGAAACGGTACATTTTTTTGCATTGACCCCAGTAGAAGCTCTGCTGCTGTGAATTTTACACCTCTCCCGCTTAGCGGAGAGTGGGGTGTGGTAGAGGACATCTCCCCGGACGCGTGGGTATGTCCAGATAGTTGCCTCGCGGAGCCGTCTTTTGTCCAGTGTCCACTTTATGAAGTCCATGCACTCCAGTGAATAGCATTTATCCATTTAGATAACTTTATTATTATTATTATTATTATTTAATTACTTGTTTTTACACAGAAACATAATGTGTGTCTTATAGCATCATTTAAATGCTTAATTTGTAGTTTTAATGTGCAAATTAAACTTTTTTTCAATACTCTAGACGTACTCTTATTTTGAAGAGATCGTCCACCGGAAGCCTTAAATTAGCTCACTAGATTAGCTCACTAGACAGTGCCGCGTCTGTGGGGAAAAGACAACGTGACGCCAGTGTCTACCACACTACCATGCAGTGTCCCCTTATAATCCTATTCCATATGAGTTTATGTGGAAATGTTTTCTTTATTCAGAGTGGGCATATAGAAGGAATTGCCTTTCTGCTGGGTTTGCGGTTGGACAGTTGGCGGTTCTGAACGGACAGCGACATTTGTTTATTATGCATGATCTTACCCACACCTCACGACCTGCACGGACAGTAGCCTATAAGTGGGCTATAAACCACTGGTTCCAAAACACTCGGGGACACATTTTAATGGGTCCGTGTATTTCTCCTATGCCCGGATTTGTGTACACAACATTGGCTTGGCTGTCTCCTGTCTGACTGATAACCCCATGGCGGTGATTTGATTGGCTGAGCAACGTACATATTGAAGATAAAAGTGAGGGCAGAAAAGTGATTGGCAGGAATGACATTTATGATGATTTGATTGGTTGAGCACGGAATGTGATGTATGATGATGTATGATGATGAGAGCGCCCCTCATCACTTCACACGGGTGTGATCCCAAAAATAAGAATGTTCATGAATTACTTTAAAAAAAAAAACAACAACAGTAATTTCATGACGAAACATGTGAGCCCAGTGTCCATGACATCAGAGACACTGGGCTCACTGCTCTAAAATATGTAAAAAGTGTCCCTTTAATCATATTCCATCATATGCAAGGGCTTTTGGAGAGAAATGAGACAGATCCAGGGAAGGTGTGTGTATGTGTCTATCTATGTCCATCTGACGCTCATTGACGCTTGTTATTGTTTCATGCATCAAGGTAATTATGTTTCTGCACTGCACTGTCAAATAGGCCTACACCTGGCTTATAGATATTTGTTCAAGCTGTTGTTAATGACTAGGCGTTGTTCTCTCCTCTGCATTATCAGTGCCCATACCCTGTGGGGTTGGCAAAAGGGCCTTTCTGCGTGGAGTTTGCATGTTCTCCCTGTGTCCCCTGGGTAGGTAGCCTACCCTCACAAAAAAACCATGCGGAAATCCTGGTCTCTATACTGCCTCCCCCCTGACCTGATGGAGGGGAAAATAACTGATAGAATAACGTGTTCCTTCCACGTGCTACGTCCAACTGTTGAAACTCCCCCGTCAGGTGAAAAGCAGCGGCTTGGACTCCTCATGCATTGAAGGAAACATGAGGTCAGCCCGTTGCTCTCCACATATTAGCAGATTGAGTGTAGCGCCCAGGTTTACATTAGACAATTGACACTGTGGATGAAAGAAATGGGTTACAAAATTGTGGGATAAAAATAAATAAAGGGACAATACATTGTCAATAGGGACAATTTCCAATTTCAAGGGACAGAAAACCCTAGATTTAGACCCTATGTTTTGTTCTCTTCTTGACATCTTAAGGCTTGGTGATGATAAGAGGTGGGGGTCACTATTTGGAAGGTGAAATGTGAACTTTGAACTTTGAATGCTAAATAACTCACCGCTGGGTCTCTCACTCACTCTCTCATCTTTAAGCCCAAACCACAACAATTGCAACTCCTTGCAACAAAACCATTTTAAGGTCAACCCCACCAAGCCTTATTATTGTTTGTTTTGGGTGACCGCCCGCTGTTACGCAATAGAGTAGAACGCAACACATGCACGCACGCAGACACACTACCTTGACAATGTTGAGCTATTCTACTTCCTCCCAGTGGAGCTGTTCTCATGTCATTGTCTTTCACGGAAATGGGAACGTGGCACCCCAAATCTCGCCTCAAAAATAGCAGAGGTGCTTTTGAGTCCAGCACCGTTTCTTTCAACAATATTGTGGGAGTGTGCATATTATGCTATACCTCTTTTTTACAGTAGATCTCTCCTCTCCAATACAGGACATTGATGGGACCATCGGGAGTTGATCGTGCCGTGTATTCCGTGGAGTTTAACGAGTGTGAGAATGGCCTGGGTAAGTGATCCCTGTTCACTCAAACTGTCACTGTTACTGGGGGGGGGGGGGGGGGGGGGGGGGGGGGTAACCTATTTTTTTATTTAGTCACAAGCTCTTGTTAATACTTGGTTCAATGTTCATAACTTCAACACTTTAAACAAAAAGTAGCAAAAACAGCAGATCTACAAGCTCACAGTGTGTCGCTTTTACGACACGTTACGAACTTATAGATCGGCTGTATTTTCTACTTTTTTGTGACAAACTGTGCCTCAGTTTGTCATACTACCGTGTTACAAAAAAGTTAATTTACAAAGAAGTCGAGATATGGAGATACAATGTTTCTGCCCAAAAGCAACGATACATGCTTCCACTGCACTTCCAGTGGTGAAAAAAAAAATACTCAAATGTTTTAGTAGTTTGGTATCAATACTGCAATGCAGACTCAATGTACTTGAGTAAAAGTATTTTAAGTAAAAGTACTCATTATGCAGAATGTTCTATTAGCAGTGTATAAGAATCTTTTGAATATAGCAGATCTACAAGCTCACAACGTGTCCAAAGGCGTTAATGCATGTTTTGTGATTATAATCTAAATCTACAAAGTAACTATTAACTACTGTTTTCAACATGGAGTAAACGTACAATATTTGCCTCTGAGATGTAGTGGAGTAGAAGTAAAAGTACATACTTATTCTTTTTTACTATTCCACTAAAGTAAACATTCCTCAAATGTGTAAACATTCCTTTAATGTGTACAGTACAGTACATACAGTACAGTACAGTACAGTACAGTACAGTACAGTACAGTACAGTACAGTACAGTACAGTACAGTACAGTACAGTACAGTACTTCAGTACATGTACTTAGTTCTTTCCACCACTTCAAACGTCACTATACGTTGTACTGTACTTGCAGCACGTTTTCCAATGGATTCAATGGATAGACGCTTTATGGTCCTCAAGGGAAATTCACAAGGAATTATTTTCCACGAGTCGATGTAAAAAAGCAAAGACATGATCCAATGAATCCTGTGAGTCTTATAAAAACACCTTGACACCACAGAGAAGATTAACTACCTAAACCTATATACTACAGTGAGCTACACTGACTGGGGTCCCCCAGGGATATGAATTAGGGCCCCTACTTTCTTTCCTCCTTCTAAAAGCCCAGAAGTGGACTCTGGGCAGTGGTGTAAAGTAGCTAAGTACATTTACCTAAGTTCTGTACTTAATTACATTTTTGAGGTTTGCTTTTTACTTTACTGGAGTATTTCCAATTTTCAGTACTTTTACGTCTATTCCACTACATCGCAGAGGAAAATATTAATTTTACTCCACTACAATCATTTGAAAACATTAGTTAGGCCTACTATAGTTACTTTGTAGATTTTGATTATTACAAAACATACATCAACCACTTCAACCCTATCTACATTTTGAACATTTGAAAAATGACAATCTACATTAAATGTGTTACGATGCGACACATTGTGAGCTTGTAGATCTGTGTTTTTCTAAACATTTTATACATTTAAAAACTGAAAAGGGAAATGGGACCTTCTGCATTTTGAGTAGTTTCCACTTTTGGTACTTTAAGTACATTTCACTATAACTCACAACGCGACACATTGTGAGCTTGTAAGTTCTTTTCAAATAGCCAAAGTTTAAATAGGTCTGAGAAGTGGTTTTGTAATAATAATCGAAATCTATAAAGTATCTAGTGACTTCAAATTGTTTCCAAATAACTGTAAAGGTATAATATTTGTCTTTGAGATGTATGAGGGAATATAAAGTATAGGACATTGGAAATACTCCAGTAAAGTAAAAATAAAATACCTCAAAATTATACTTAATTACAGTACTGAGAATGTACTTAGCATTTTTAATCCATTTCTCCCAAGCTGAAATATACACATATATGCAGGCTGTGGCCGTCCGGTGCGCACGCACGCACGCCTGCACATGCACATCCACATGCACATCTGCAGGCCCCTCACGACTGATTTGTGGACATTACAGAGGCTTCCAAATATGAACACAAGTAGTTAAAAGTTTACGTTTGTAGCCAAGCTGTATAATAGCATCCTTAAGACGCTGGTACTTAAGCACCTTGGTAAGAAATGCCTCTCCCAGACTGTGGTCAAATGTACATGCCACTTCCAAAATGGTCACTTCTCTACTGTCCTCCTCAACAATAACAATATCTGGTGTATTAGCTGTGACATCTGAAAAGGCATCATTTTCATTATTGTGCATGAACATGGCAGTTGACCTGTAATCTGGCTTTTACTGTAAAGGTGACTATATCCTCATCAACTGCATAATTCTTGAATATTGTATGAGATACGGTGTGGTCTGCATCGGGAAGGTAAGCTAGCTTCCCCTGTAGTTTTAAACCAGTCCAGTGTTGTTGTTGTTTTTGCTGTTGTAACATTATAAGGTACCTCCGTGCATTGACTGGTGATACATGGTGTTCCGTATCAATTACAGTACTCCTTACTGAGATCAAACAGTTGGTAATAATGTCCTCAGAAACTGCTACAGATTCAGAGTCAGGTCGAACCCAGCAGAGAGAAACCCAGTAGCATATGAGTCGATTTTAAGGTTGGGCTTTCTTCTAAACCCCAGGAAACTTGGCTCGCCCTCTGCTGCCAGTGGCACTTTACGCCGTTTCATATCTAGAAACAGAGAAGATCTAGAAAGTTCCCTGGCAGTCGTGTCATCACTGTTTAGCATGTTTATCAAGTGAGCCAGCCTTGTGGCGTTATATATCCACTCCACGTTCGGCACGCCAAACCCACCATCCTGTTTGGACTGGAAAATAATGTCTCTGGTGGTGTGGGTGTTAAGCCCGAACCACTTCCTCACAAAGATGAACTACATTAACATTTAGATCACTAAGTGTTTTTCATGCTAGATGAACGTTGGAGAAGAGGTGTTGTACTCTAGTCAGAGAAACCTGCCTAATAGCCTCCAACTTCATCAGCAGTGGTAGTGGTGAAGCGTCAATCAGGTTCAGCTTAGCTGTAAACTCAGATGTTATGTACTCAACCTGTTCTTTCCAATCCCCTGCAATATTAAATCTATGCCCTAGGTAGTTGTATGACTCACGTAGGTCATACACACGTATGGGCTGTGAGTTGATGGTGAACTCAGGGCCTTTGTCAGCCTTATACAGCACTTATACCAGCAGTTGCCACCACTACGCCTCTGGTAGAGAACAGCACACTTAGTGTGTTTTGCCTCTAGACGGGACCAGTCTAGAAATCGTGAGTGCTTATACATTTTGGCATCTGATGAAACATATGAACTTATGTCCTTAGCTAATAGGTCAACAATTCTGTCGTGCCTAGCAATGTACATTCCCTTACAGTATATACATACTGTAGCAGCCATTAAGAATATGTGACAGTGTTTCTGTAACTGGAGTGTGGTCATGGTGCAGACAATGAGGAGGAAACGTGTTAGGGTACCACAGAGAGAGATTGAGTCTGGTTGGAAGGACCTGTAATCTGGCTTTGACTGTAAAGGTGACTATATCCTCATCAACTGCATAATTCTTGAATATTGTATGAGATACGGTGTGGTCTGCATCGGGAAGGCAAGCTAGCTTCCCCTGTAGTTTTAAACCAGTCCAGTGTTGTTGTTGTTTTGACTGTTGTAACATTATAAGGTACCTCCGTGCATTGACTGGTGATACATGGTGTTCCGTATCAATTACAGTATTCCTTACTGAGATCAAACAGTTGGTAATAATGTCCTCAGAAACTACAGATTCAGAGTCAGGTCGAACCCAGCAGAGAGATACTCCAGTTCTCACACAGAGGTCATTGAGGTCAGGCCAATCTGATGACACCCCAAACCCAGTAGCATGTGAGTCAATTTTAAGCTTGGGCTTTCTTCTAAACCCCAGGAAACTTGGCTCGCCCTCTGCTGCCAGTGGCACTTTACGCCGTTTCATATCTAGAAACAGAGAAGATCTAGAAAGTTCCCTGACAGTCGTGTCATCACTGTTTAGCATGTTTATCAAGTGAGCCAGCCTTGTGGCGTTATATATCCACTCCACGTTCGGCACGCCAAACCCACCGTCCTGTTTGGACTGGAAAATAATGTCTCTGGTGGTGTGGGTGTTAAGCCCGAACCACTTCCTCACAAAGATGAACTACATTATCATTTAGATCACTAAGTGTTTTACATGCTAGATGAACGTTGGAGAAGAGGTGTTGTACTCTAGTCAGAGAAACCTGCCTAATAGCCTCCAACTTCATCAGCAGTGGTAGTGGTGAAGCGTCAATCAGGTTCAGCTTAGCTGTAAACTCAGATGTTATGTACTCAACCTGTTCTTTCCAATCCCCTGCAATATTAAATCTATGCCTTAGGCCTAGGTAGTTGTATGACTCACGTAGGTCATACACACGTATGGGATGTGAGTTGATGGTGAACTCAGGGCCTTTGTCAGCCTTATACTTATACCAGCAGTTGCCACCACTACGCCTCTGGTAGAGAACAGCACACTTACGTAGTGTGTTTTGCCTCTAGACCGGACCAGTCTAGAAATCGACACACACACACACACACACACACCCACACACACACACACACACACACACACACACACACACACACACACACACACACACACACACACACACACACACACACACACACACACACACACACACACACACACACACACACACACACACACACACACACACACACATTTTAACCATTTATTTATGTCCACACAAAGTATATGCATACAAGGACACAAATATTATAGGTGCATTAAAGTTACATCTGCAAAGTCATGGCATGTGTTTTCATGATACAACAAGCATGTCACACAGTACTCTATGGGTATAAGTAACAGCGTCTCCGCTCCGTATGCCCTAGGCCAGGTGTTCCCAAACTTTTTTGGACCAGGTACCCCTTTTGGGGTAGATATTTTTCCAGGTACCCCCTCATCCTCGCAACACGGATAACAATATATTTACAACCACAAGCAGTGTTTCCTGCAGGAAAAAGCTTTGGCATGGTGCTGGGCACAGGCCGCAATTTTGATTATTATTAATAATCAAGATTAAGATTAATTTGTATTATTGCTCTTGTATTGCTATTGGAGACACTGGGGGGACACTGGGGGACACTGGGCAGGCACTGAGGAGGCACTGGGGAGACACTGGGGAGGCACTCAGGGGCACACTGGGGAGGCACTGGGAAGGCACTCGGGGGGCACACTGGGGAGGCACTCGGGGGGACACTGGGGAGGCACTTGGGGGGACACTGTCTAAATGTATACGTGTAAATGTAGACGTCTAAATGTAGACGTCTAAATGTGTACGTCTAAATGTAGACGTCTAAATGTAGACGTCTTCTCTTATGGGGGTCCCTGGCATATCTTTTCAAATGGGGGTCCACAGGCTAAGTAGTGTCAATTTGGGGGTCCTTGGGAACCACTGCTTTAAACACTTTAGCACTTTATGAACATGAACAAAATAGATGGGTCCCCCCTGGAACTCCCTCAGGTACCCCTGGGGGTCCCCGGACCCCACTTTTGGAACCACTGCCCTAGGCTGCCAAATATAAAGACAAATAGTCTGCACCTATAGCCCAGCTCTGACCTTGGTCATAAAGGCTTCCTCTAGGCTGTGGCCAAAGGTGCAGGCTATCTCTAACTCTAATACAGACACTTCTCTGGACTCTTCATCAACCACAACAATATCTGGTGTATTAGCTGCTAGAGATGTAAAGGTATCACAGAGTTGGAACATGGATGGAATGACCCTGGAATGTTTGTACATTCTCTCTGAAGATGCATGATATTTTGATATATCCTTTGCTATGAGTTCCACTATTCTATCATGGCGTGCTATGTACATTCCTTTGTATGCATAACATCCATTCAAGATGTGTGACAGTGTTTCAGTGATCTGTTCTGTGGTGTGGTGCAAGCAATGAGGGACCTGAGCTGAATGGTGGTCGAACGCACGCACGCACACACACACGCAGCTTAACGTGCGTCAGGCAAATGACACGGCTCACCGGGCCAGGTGATGACTATGATACTGATGATTATAATAAATGGCATTAACCGTAATAAAGTTACAAATCATGCAGTTTAAACAAATTACACTCCTCGCTCACTGATAACTGCATTGTGTTGACATGCACGGATGTGCTGCCTTTAATGTGCTATATTTGGTGGGGGGGGAAAGGCTTATCTCTGATGTGAACAGCATGTGAGGGAAGTTTGTTTGTGAAATAACACAAAATAAATGGCGGTTAGGAGTCAGAGTTTAACATACATATATCATTATCAAATATATGCCAACAAAGAAAAAACAACTAACTCCATCTGGAAAGTACTTAAGCCAATAAAACATCATTTCCATGTAAGTGACTATGATGTGTACCCTAGCTATGTCCATCAAACATCAGTGGTCGTTGACAGACTTTGAATTATTAACAGCTTGTAACCTGGCAGGCTTTTAAATAGACACCATCTATTCACTTTAAAGCCTCACTGTGTTATTTTATTTTAATTGATTAAATGTAATTTTGTCCAATCTGTGTGGTAGAGTATGTTAACTAGGGCTGTCAGAACGAATTTCATAATATGAAAGAAATTCGAATATTAAAAAAAATATATATATTCGAAAGCTAAAATTGCCATTCGAATGGAGCTTTTATCATGTATTAATTCTATTTAATATTTTTATTTTGTTTTATGTTATTTTATCCGCTCACTAAATGTATTGAGTAACGAATCTACCGCTGTGAAATCTCCCATCTGCACGCACACACGCGCGCCTCGTCACCTCCTCCCTCCTCTGCACGCATGCACACACGCACAGCGCGCTGCAACTAAGAAGAATCACTCACATGTTTTATTAGTACCGTCGAGTCTGTCGCAAATTGTGGACAGTTTGAAAATGCGGGTCCTACGTGCATTAAACCATTAACGTTGGTCCGGCTGGTTTCATTTTGTCCTACGCGATTACGTGAATCAGCATGGCTGCGCCTGCAGTAGGCTATTACCAAAACAAACACATGGTAGCCTACTTTTGTGTCGCACATGGAAAGCAACTGAAAACGACCATGGATATATTAAAGACAGTTCCCCTGTGCTGCTGTGCACAGCGGAGATAATGCAAAACTCCAGGTACGAACCAAAACACTGACTGTATGAAGCTGATCATCCACGACTAACTATCTCCAGACTAGTCCTGCAGTCGCGCAATGAAGGAAAGACAATCTCGCCTCTCACTATAGTCCACTACAATGCCATTCTAGCCTTAAAACCTACATTTATGTGTTATTCAACAATTACTTTAGCGCAAAATATAGGCTTCTCTATATATCTTCATTGCTATTTACTAACGATGGCCTGTTCATCGTGACAGCATTCTGTTTAAAAAGAAAAAGGAAAATGTCCTGTTCATGATTCCTGACTAGCCTACTCACTACTCAGACTATACTGTATCAGAAGTATACAACGTTCACTGTAAAATGCATTTGCACTATAGACAGACAACAATCTTACCGTGCTGAGTGCACTGTGCTCAATAAAACAACAGTTTAAACGCTATTTTGTGCCGAAAACCATTATTACATGGGCTGAAAGTACTGCTTTGTCGTTTGGAAGGGGGGCCCCTCTAGTGGACAGAACGTGCATCGTCAATCTGTGTATTATTATAGGCTAAATATGAGCTAAAATAAACAATGTAAATATTCGAATATTTTCGAAAATTACAAATAATGAAGCAATGAAATTCGAATTGGATTATAGAGGTGAACTGACAGCCCTAATGTTAACCACAATATACTTCAATTCATACAATTGGGGTGGTTGTATTTTGTTTCCCTGCTCTTCTATTGAGACATTTAGATCATGTCAAAGGTCACATGATCAGGTCAAAGGTCACATCTCATATAGTCACAGGTTCTGACATGAATTTTGACCTGATGGCCAAGATTCAATGTATCTCCTGAGCAAGCAAGCCAACGCTATTTGTTCAACAGTAAAAATGTCAGCACTTGAGCAGGAAACGGGGTTCAAATTCAGGGTAGGAAAGTGTGTATAGAAGTGCCACTGCTATGCACACATCTGTATGAGAATTAAATAAATACATAGAGTACTTAATTAATCAATAAATAAATACAAATAAAATAAAGCTCCAATTAATCGCCAGAGTCTAACATTAGCCTACTATATTGTTGTTGTCAGGTGGAAACCTTGTAGTATAACCTTGTAATGATAGGCTATATCTGGGGGAAAGAACTGTGTATCGTTAGTGTGTAGTTATAGTTACAAGCTCTTGTTAATACTTACACTTACGCTCTTGTTAATACACCAAACCACTTTCACTTTGAAAATGTTTAAAACATAGTGAAACAGCACATCTACAAGCGTCGCAATATGTTTGCTACTTTTGCACTACATAATAATAAAATGTGGAGATGCAACAACAATTGCATTTGTGTTATATTAGTGTGTTGTCCTCAGCTGTTGTGAAAGAAACACTAATGATGCACGATTGATTGCGGTACCAGATTGTTGTTCTCGCTCACTCTTTTTGTGGCTGTGCTTTTTTAAAGGTAATTACTAATTAGTCAGGTATGCGGGTACTGAGGGCATTGAGGGCAAAGCTACATTTACAATTTTCAGTTGCTTAATTCTGAAGTAGTCAAATTTGTTTGTTTTAGGAGGTTTGAAGCTTACATTGGGATGTTGGAGAACCAAGAGGTGGAATCAGAGGGCTGAATTAGTCAGTCCTATGAGTACTGACAGCACTTTTGTTGACAAAAGAGGACATTCTGACCAAACAATATGTTTGGGCAGAATTTCCTCTTTTGTCAACAAAAAGTACATCATCTTTGCTTTGTTGCCATGCTTTCACCTGTCAGTTTGTTGTCAAGAATACAGCCCAAATATGTAACCTCTTCTTTGGTGGAGATTACTATGTCATAAACTCTGACCTTAAAATCATTTGCATTGACTAATTAGCGAATGTTTGAAACCAAATAGAATGGATTCTGTTTTACCAAAGTGTAGTGAGATTTTGTTATCGGTTAGCAAAAATAAAATAAAAAATAAAATAAAAAATAATAATCATAATAATAATAGTAATTATAATAATAAATAAATATTGGCGGCCAAATACATATAATGAAAGTTTGGGGGTCCTTGACATGAAAATAGTTTGAGAACGACTGATTTTGTGCAAAAACAGGGACCTCTGTTGGCCCATTAGCACCCCCTAAGGGTCAGATTAAAAGTGAGGATTTTTAGCAGCGGTACTGTATGTCGGGGGAGGGGAGGGGAAGTGAGGGGGAAATGGGTCACCTAGCAAAGCCCCAAGCCCTTTAGCCCTGTCTGGGTTAATAACACTCAGCTCTTGTTGTGTTCAACCTTTGACTTATGCAACCCAAATCCTCAGTGTTCATTTAACTCTCAGAGCATACAAATGGAACCAAATGGATCTGTTTGGTTTCATTTTTACACCCTCAGAGTTACATTTGGTCAGAAATGGTAGGACGGCAGAGGATTTGACTCTCTCTCCCTCCCTCCCTCCCTCCTTATACCTCTCTCTCTCTCTCTCTCTCTCTCTCTCTCTCTCTCTCTCTCTCTCTCTCTCTCTCTCTCTCTGTGCGTGCGTGCATGTGTGCGTGCATGCATGCGTGTGGATTCATATAGGAGTGCTTTATGTGTGGATTAGCATTATATACATTCAATCTGAAATAGTAAATCAAATGCAATACAGGCTGCTCAAAAGTAAATAGCCCTACATTTTAGCTCAGTGTAGAATTGGCCTATAGTGATAGTGATAGGCTACAATACAATACATTATCTAGGCAATTTTACTATAGGATCAAATAGTACAAATTTGTCCATAAGTTCTTATATGACACGATCTAAGATTCCCATATGGGTTTCCAATACAAAAAAGTAATGCCGTGACCGAGGAGTAGTTACGTCAGGACTTGGGTATACTCTATATATGCCTCCCTGCTAGTGGGAGTGACGTCAGGACTTGGTTACTCTATGCCTCCCTGCTTGACACTCAGCATCAAGGGTTGGCGTGCTAACCCATCTAGAGCAAAGCCAATTTTCAGGTGAGAGACATAAGCTGCTTAAATGGATCCAGCCACAGTGCACATGAAAAAACATGCAACCTGTCAAAACACGACCTGCACTATAGTCTCATTTCTACACCGTCATACTGTCGCTATCTAAACAAACAACCTAACATATGCCATATCTTACCCGTATAAGAGGGTTTAGAACCTTCCGTAAACTGTTTATTGCAGCCACACAATCCACTATACATTTTGCCGACTCCTATATTTGCGGGTGGAGGTGTGTTCGTGGGTGTGTTGATGCACTTTCCTTGAAATTGCTATCTTGCCCACACACTGGCACACAGGTTTAGGACAGCGGAAAGTGTCTCCTCAAACCACCCACAATGCTGTGGGTGGTAAGTGTCTCCTCAAACCACCCACAATGCTGTGGGTGGAAAGTGTCTCCTCAAACCTCCCACAATGCTGTGGGTGGAAAGTGTCTCCTCAAACCACCCATAATGCTGTGGGTGGAAAGTGTCTCCTCAAACCACCCATAATGCTGTGGGTGGAAAGTGTCTCCTCAAACCTCCCACAATGCTGTGGGTGGAAAGTGTCTCCTCAAACCACCCACAATGCCAATTCCGTTTGATAGAAGACGGCACTCTGCCTTGATGCACAATGTTGCACAACATTCACAGCTCAGAGGTCTCGTTCTGTCTTAACTCCACAAATCTCTGTGATTGGAATTTTACTATAATCAGCAGAGTGTAAATTATTTGTGTCCATTGTGTTTATCAGGGCCAAATTAGCCATTGGGCCAGTGGGGCCTTGGCCAGGGGCCCGTGGCTCTCAGGGGCCCTTTGGGGAAACTGGACCGTGCAGCACTTGGTTTGAGGCCCTTTATTGGCCATTGATTGTGTTAGATTTAGGTCAAAAAATGAATTCTGCACGCACGTGCGCTAGGGCCCCCCCCAAACACTTACCGGCCCAGGGGCCCTTGTGGGGGTTAATCCGTCCCTGGTGTTTATAATTGTCTATTCAAAGAAGTTATTTGATTTGTGCCGCATTGTGCGTGATTCTATTTGCTCGTTCGGTATCATCACTCCATTGCGCAGCAAATATTCCCCATAATCAGTAACACGTGTGACGTACTGTAGATGATACTTGTGTCAACCAAATGTGGCTTTATTGAAAGGCAATTAACGGCTATATGGTAAGGAAGCAACGGGTGTCATTTCCAATGTTCCAGTGCTCCGTTCAGGAAGGCTGTTTAATTAATCGGAACTTTGCTTTTCACTTGATACCGTTTCATAGAGAGACAATATTTTTTAAATGCTTCAGATTCGACCGAGTTATGGCTTAATGAAATGACGAGTGCTCTTGGCTGTTATGCATCCATTATGGTTTTGTGTGCGGTGACGCCCCCCCCCCAAAAAACAGTGTTGTTTTCATCAACCTGGCTGCTTGTTTCCCTTGCCATTATGTGACTTGATAAAACCATGGGCTCATGTTCCGAGCATTGTGGGAGGCTGCAGGTGAATTGATTCTGAGCCCAGACAGTAGTTGTACACATCCAACTATTCCCCCTGGGAGGCAAACACCTGGTGATGATGGCATGGGGAAGAACAAAAAAGAATTATACTCTATGACAAGATATAGCTTGAGGAGAGCCATCTGCCTCTCTACTGCATGGTGTGTGTGTGTGTGTGTGTGTGTGTGTGTGTGTGTGTGTGTGTGTGTGTGTGTGTGTGTGTGTGTGTGTGTGTGTGTGTGTGTGCGTGACAGTCGGACGGACAGTCGGACGGACAGTCGGACGGACGGACGGACGGACGGACGGACGGACGGACGGACGGACGGACGGACGGACGGACGGACGGACGGACGGACAGACAGACAGACAGACAGGCAGACAGGCAGACAGGCAGACAGACAGACACTGGGCAAAACATATAGGTTGAGTGTCTAAACACGAGTACTGAAATTTGCCAGAAGTACCGCCCAAGGAAATCACGTTGAGGTTCTTACAAATCTGTTTTCCATCTCCGTGCATGAAAGAATACGACGGCAGTCCCGCCGCTATAGACATTATGTGCATTTGGAAGTTGTGACAAGGCTTTTCTCCTTGGAGATTAGACAAGACTAAGAGTGAGGCTACACTCCAAGTGGTTATAGAATCCTCCTAAATTGGAGCTGTTTCTTGTGCTGATCTTTTTTTCTCTCTACAAGGTGTGTTGTGTTGATCCAACATTCATTTGATGTAACCCTAAGCCTTTATAAGCCTGTTACTGCAGCCATTGTTCACACAGACACTGCTCTTTTGCCAGCTCTCCTTCCTGCCTGCATTTGGCAGCTTGCAAGTGTGTTGCTTTTAGCCTAAATAAGCATCAAATTAGTCAACAAATAAAAACTAGACTAAAATGGTCCCTTCCTTGTCCTCCTAGGGACTAGTGGACAAGAGATCCAGTATAAGTCATTTTACACTTGGTTGCATGCTGAAAATAGCAGATCTACAAGCTCACAACGTGTCAAAGCGCGACGTGTTGTGAGCTTGTGTTATAGAATAACAATATATAGGGGTGTATATTCTATTGACCCTTTGACCTATGTATGCTTTAATTGACCTACTGTATGTATGCTTAATTGACCCTCTGACCGAGGGTATTCACGTTGACCCTGTACTGTACTGTGTGTTATTGCTCTTTGTGGGACACAGACTCACTCTGAACCAGTACAGTGTTATAGTACACCACAAATGATCTGATTGCTCCACCGAATGGTCCGGTGGTTTGTTATGTTCCTTTATTTCTGTCCATGTGTAATATGAAATCATCCCAGCCTGTAGCCAGTTCACTTCAACTTCTCTGGCAGATCTCAATTGTTCTGGGACGTTCGGTGCTGTGGGATATGACTTATGTGTTTTGCGGGAAGAACTTGGAAAAGGCCATGGAACTTTTGTGTGGACCGAGGGCTGACTCTGGTGCTATCCACATGCTATAAAAGCTGGGGTAGAACCATGATGCGGAGATAATATGCCAGATTAAACCCTGAGGAACAAGTGCAACTCTGCTCCTGTATACGGTTCATCGGCTGCTTGCACAGTTATCCTTTTTTCGACACTTGTACTTTTCTTTTTGGATTCATCGTTGTACTTCACTTTGAACTTATTCTCTGTATTATCTCTTTTACTTTTTGATTTATCCTTTTTGTTTGTATTATCTTCAAATAAACCTTTTCGATTAGACCTAATTGTTTTTGCCTCATTATCTACTGGAATATTGATATTCATCAATACTTGTAGATCGGCTATTTTCAGCAAGTGAAAAATCAGCCATTACGACGGCATCAAGGCCCGACAAAATACATTTTAATGATGTGATATTTAGTCGACTAAAACTAAAACATTCCAGGTGACTAAAATGTGACTAAAACTAAATGAAGTTTAATTCCAAAGACTATGACTAAACTAAAATAGAAATTTGCTGCCAAAAACACTGATCCACAGCTATTTTCACAGATTTTAAGTGCTTAAAGGGATATTTCACTTTCAAAATCAAATGGCCCTGTGGGGCCTTATCACGTTTTGGCTGGGGTTGCCATGGCAATCAATTGGCTCATTTGGGCCACGGCCAGAGTCTTTTCTGGTGGTTCTGGACAGCCGCCTATAACTATGCGAACGGTTCTTGAGATATGTGTATTACAGAGTATGTACGACGTACGCAGCATGTACAGAGGTTCCCTGCATGTAGACATATTGTAAGATGTACTTTTAAAGTACAGGCACTCAAACAATGTACATAAGTATAGTATCTTAGTAAATATACCTAGTTAATTTGCACCAGTCATGGGTTGTGGAGGTAACAGTTTCCGAAGAGAACGCCAGCCTTGTCTTTCCCAGGCAGCACTAGCCAGCTCAGACTGGGGAATCCCGAGGCGTTCCAAGGCCAGCATGGAGAGCTAGAATCCTCCATCTGGTGGTTGAGTCTGCCCCGTGGCCTCCTCCCAAAACACAGTGCTCCTGGAACACCTCCCTGGGGAACACCTCCCTGGTATGGGGAGGCGTCCAGGAGGCATCCTTATATTGCTGTTGTCGGGCAGAAACCTTGTATCTCCAAAGTTTCAATTTTTCATGTTTTATTTTATATTGTTTATGAATATTTAACCAATTAATAATATGACTACATGTATATAATAACTACATTGGATCCATTGGAACTCATGTTGTTTTAACAATTACTTTTTAACACTTACTTCAACTTACGTTAACTTACTTTATGTAAGTGTTTGGCATGGCTTATCTATCTATCTTAGTCTGCATACTCTGCTGGCCAGTGAGTTTGTTTGTGTTCCAAGCCCCACCCATTTTATGTCAACTATATAGTATAAAATAAATGCATATGCATGACCATTATCTGTATATACATACGTCCAAACACTCTGTAGTTGTTGAGTTGATAAACACCTCTGTGTGATAGCTTAGCAGCTATAGGTTAAACACTCTGTAGTTGTTGAGTTGATAAACACCTCTGTGTGATAGCTTAGCAGCTATAGGTTAAACACTCTGTAGTTGTTGAGTTGATAAACACCTCTGTGTGATAGCTTAGCAGCTATAGGTTAAACACTGGTTGAAGTGGAACACTTCAACATTTGAGTTAATGTCACTCCCAAATGTTATTTATATTATACAACTTATTATGTGTACTTTAGATTAGAGCTTCTTGCAGATTTTGTAGATTGATTGTTTTTTGTCAAAAAAATATTCTCACTCAGAAAAATGTACAGTACTTGAGTACAAGTAAATGTACTTGAATACTGTCCAGCACTGCAAATGACATGTTATTAATTTGCAGTAAGAGTATAATAATTATATATGAAATATTATAAGTAGTTTACAGCTGTATTGTATTCTATATATGTAGTGCATTGTGGTTTTATGATAATGACAACTGTATATTTTAATTACCAACTAGGGACGAGAGTTGAACATGGTCAATAGCTATAAACTGTATGTGTACAGTAGCTCATCGGTTTAATTCTCTGTACTGGGACTTTAATTGCAATCGACACAATATCAAATGGAATTCAAATAAAATAAAATTGCCTGGAATGCAGATTGATTTGTTACGTTCGGTGGATTATTTCCCCCCCTCACTTATTTAGAAAAGTGGCATATACATTTGAGATATTTTTATTAGTATTATGACCTCTTGTGACCTCTTCACACTTTGGAAACAACTTATATAATGACTCCTTTTACTTCTGTGGGTTTAATATATTTGATGCAAATAACCTTTTGTACTTTTATTTAACTGTAGCCTGCTTTTTATTCATTAGTTAGTGGTTTTGGAGGCAAAGCAGCCCTCAGTGCAGTGAGGGCACTTAATGAGAAAGGCGAAACTCTTGGGTTTACCTAAAATCACACTCACATCAGAGCCAAGGATACAGTCACAATGCCTTTATTGTTTGGGGCATAACATTGCAAATGAAAATGCTATAAGTATGAGGCATTGTCCTTACATGGCTTTTTAATTTGTAATGTTATGCCCTAAACAATAAAGGCATTGTAACTATGTTGTCAGCTCTGATGCCAGACTTGCTATGTACGATTCAAAGTAAACCCAAGGGCTTATATTTTGTCTAGGACACTGGCTCACAATGTGGGTTCCGGAGACCCCCAGGGGTCCTTGAACCCTGTTGAACCCCCTGTTCAACGGTGTCCCTAGTTAAATGATGGATAGTTGGGAAATGGAGCCGTACGGGTCTGCAACTCTAAGAGTGTACAAATGGAACAGGTCCCTTTGGTTCCATTTGTACAGAAAACTCATATAGGTTATAGTAATAAAGAACAGAGAGTGAGACAGACAGAGAGAGATTAAATACATCAACCTCTCTCTACAGCAGGACAAAATTAGCCACCCCCCTGTTGCTTTAAAGCCAATTAGTGTTAACATCAAGTCGGAATGTTAACAGCCAGGAAGTGAGCTAATGGAGGATAAGACACACTCACACACGCACATGCACTCACACACACACACGTACGCACACGCGCATACACACACACACACACACACACACACACACACACACACACACACACACACACACACACACACACACACACACACACACACACACACACACACACACACACTTCTCTTCACTTTAGCATTACTCCAAATACTTCTGTAATCTATAGTATGGAAAATCCATTGGAAAGTAAATGAAAGTGGTGCCTTCTGGTGGCTCAGCCAGTTATTGCTCTTGAGGAGGTGTGGGAGTTCTGACTGCTCCAGACCGTACTGAACAACTGCTAGCTTGCATCTTCAGATTAGGACTCAAATCCAACATGTACAGTTTACGATTAAATATCACACGATGTATGACACGATCTCCCACCATGCAACTCAGGGTTGGCTTTCCACTGATCATTGGAGCCCCTGACAAACATGTACAACATGTACAGCTCCCCATCGTAGAATGGAGGCTGTATGACCACACACGGTATGATACAAGAACAATTATTCTGGAAGAAGCTGTGCCGAAGGTGTGCTCAGCCAACAGTTGGTCTCTGTGTCAAACACTTTGTCCCAAAGATGGTGGTAAAGTGGTAATGCTAAAGCGGGCGATGCAATGCCTCTGGTGTCAATTAACAACCAGACCATTGTAGTGGTGTCCAACTTGTACACTAGTGCCTCCAGTCTGGATGTCATGTGTATCCATAGATACACATGACCTTCTCCAAGACACAGGCTGAGTGCATGGTACTGTCAGTACGATTCAAACTCTGGAACAGAAACTTGGGGTTGGACCATCTGTGGGTGTCGACATCAAATGCATAAATCATTGGATTTGGCTTTATGGCTCCCCCAGATGTAGATCATATCTTCTATCAGTACAGCTGTGTGCTTTTGAAACAAGGAAACCTCAAGGGGATGTTCTCCTCTTCCAGTTGTCACTGGTGGCAACGTCACAGGCGTGAAGACACTGTGTTGAAGACACACACCCCAAACTGATGCCAGTCCCTGTCCTCTCCAAATAAGTACACCATGTGTCTCACTGTAACATAAGGGACCAGATTTGACTGAGAGCCTTCCATCGCGCAAATTCCAACTTTTCACCAGAGTAGAAAAACGAATTAATAGCACAGGCAGACTCTTCACATACATAGCATGTCTTAAATAAGTGTCAGAGCTGCAATCGACATGTAAATATGAAATAAATGCTTAAACATGTAGCTAGGTGTAATGTTAGAGACCACAGAAGTGAAACTTTCAAGCCTGTTTTCTCAACTCGCTGTTTCTCTGCAAGACATTACTCTATAAGTGTATGTGTGTGTGTAGCTAGTAGTGATGACGTCACAACAAGACAGCCATGCCAGAATATTGAATTCTAGGACTGGTATCAGGATGAACTTTGCCAGTGACCAAACTGCAGAGATTGTTAGGTATTGGTGTGTAGTCTGCGTGCATTCTAAGTTTAATAGTTAAAATCAACACTCGTGTGAAGTGAGCGGCGCTCATCATACATCACATTCCGTGCTCTGCCAATCAGCTGAGTACATTCCTATGCTCATACAGACACACAAAGCTGTGCATAGGAGTGGCTAGCGCCGCTCAAAACCACAGATAATGAATACAGAATAGCTCTATGCAGGACGCAAAGGCCTCCTCGGTGCCACTGATGTACCATTGCTCCAATCTGAACCAAACGTGCCACAAACACTGTTCCGGGGTCTGCCATCAGAATAGCCATACCAGGCAACGTATTTTCCCAGCAGGAGCCATGTTAAGGGCCTCCAGGGGCCACGGCACACTGTTTCTCGACTCAGCACATAACGTGGCACAAATGTAATTAAGGAGCCTGCCATGACAATAGTTCCACCAGGGCCACAGGAACACTGTTGCTCCAATCTGCCAAACTTGGCACAAACGCTGTTCTGCCATGATAATAATCACACCAAAAAACCTACATTGCTCAGATATGGGACTTTGACCATGCTCTGATCAGCATAGTATAGGACTGGATTTTAAGGCTGCAAATCTAGCAGTAAAGCCCAATACTTGAAATAGGCTTATGTTGTCAATTCATAATATATTTTTGTCTGGGTCTGGGTCCCAAAGGTACAATATTTCTACCTACAATGTGGAGTGAAATCATGTGCTTGAAAAAAAGAAGGGGAAAAAATCTAAAATCAAAAAAATTCTGTCTCCTCCATGGAGACTGAGGTTTGAATCCTTTACACTGCACCTGGCTTGGTGCTCCAACAAACAAAACTGACAGTCTTAGAAGGTTGGAAGCCGGGTGGGGAGGGTGATCTCTGTGGAACTTGGAGGGATAGAGTGTTCCTCCACATATGTTACAGCCTGGTGAAACTCCAAGCGGCTGGTGTCTTCTTCTTCTTCCAATTGTAGTTCAAATTCTGATTAATCTTCATCCTTCTTCTTCTCCGTCTTCTTCATCTTCATATTCTTCTCTGTCTTCATCATCTTCATATTCTTCTCCGTCTTCATATTCATCATCTTCATATTCTTCCTCTCCGTCTTCTTCATCTTCATATTCTTCTTCTCTATCCTCTTCTCTGTCCTCGTCGTCGTCTTCTTCTTCTTCTTCTGAAACATTCATGGCTGCCAGTTCCCACCTGATGTTATGTGGTAGTTCCGACACCTCCAGACAGTACTGCACAACGGCTAGCTTGCATAATGTCTTCAGACTAGGACTTAAATCTAAGATGTACAGGTTAGCTTTAAAGAGGATGATACGATCTCCCACCATGCGACAGCAAGTCCCAAACATCCTCATTGACGGCCCTTTCCCCATGGACTCAACCTTCTTCCAGGAAAGGGTCTCAGGGTTGGCTTTCCACAGATCATTGGAGCTCCTGTGACATTTCTTATCACCAAACATGTACAGCTCTCCATTGTAGAAAAAAGTTGTATGACCACACATAGTAATAGACACACCATCTGGAAGAATCTTTAAAGAAAGTGTGCTCAGCCAGAAGTTGTTCTCCGTGTCAAATACTCTGAAGGTGTCGCAGTTATCCTCCTGGATCGCCCAGCCACCAAATACAAACATCTTTGTCCCGAAGATGGTGGCAGATTGATGTGATAAAGGAGGTGGCAGAGTTCCTCTGGTGTTTATCAAAGCCCAGTTCACTGTGGTGGTGTCCAACTTGTAGATGTCATTAGTGCGTTCAGTCTTTGTCCATCCTCCATAGATATACATGACCTTGCCCAAGACACAGGCTGAGTGGCTGGCCCTCGCCTCTGGAACAGTCCCAGAAACCTTGGGCTTGAACCATCTGTGGGGATCCACATCAAATGCATAAAGCACGTTGCAGTAAGGAAACCCTCCCCATATGTAGATGGTGTCTTCTATCAGCGCAGCTGTATGGCCAACGCGACTGGAGGGAACTCCAAGGGGACATTGGCCTCCTTCAGTTGTCACTGGTGGCAACTTCACCCAGCGCAAAGACACTGAGTTGAAGACGTGTACCTCAATCTGATCCATGCCATTGTACCCTCCGAATGAGTACACCTCGTGCCCCACCGTCACCGCAGTATGATTAGAAAGCCTATTCGGTGCACCTTTCAGACGCAACGTCCAACGGAGCATTTCACAACACCAGCAACACGGTTGATCAAAGCAGAATATTGTAAAAAAACTACTCAAACAAAACTGGTTGACTGTGGAACTGGCCCTCACCTTTCGGATCCAGGAATAGTTATGGTGTGATTACAAGTGGAATATCGTTCATGGGCTTCAGTATCAGGTCAAGAGAGTCCTTTTGAAGATCTTTGGACTCAGGATAGTTAGAGTGTTGTAAATGAAGTTATAGTCTTGGAGATCAAAGGCTTCTTGCACAGTCCTATGCTAGTTTGGATGTGAGTGGTTAATGAGACAGCAAACGGTTATAAGCTGGCCGTCAGTGACTCATTATGACGTCATCACGAGTCAGCTATGCCCAAATAAATATGGAATTCTGGTCCAGAATAATCATATTTGATTGAAAAATAAGGACCCTGCACCCCGACAATCATTTGGAATTGTATTGGTTCTATTGACAATTATAATATGGAACCATTTGTATCCGCTTTGTATCCACTTTAGGACATTCGATTGAAGTATTTTAAGACACCCGTTCGTGCAATGGAGCGACATCCACTATCGGGTGATTCTTCAAATGTGAAAAACAACAGCAGTGAAAGGGGGATTAGGATTGATTAAATGTGTTTTTAACAAATAAACAAAATATTCAAACACCGATGACAGTGCTGTCAAACAAGCCTATGAAGCTATATGAAATATATGATATGTAGGCCTAGTGGGGGTCCCCTGCTTACATCCCTCTCTCAGCTAGGGGTTGAAAACCCCTGCAATAGACCACGTACATACAGTAATCCATAGTCCATAGATCAGGACTGGGAAAACACATTTGGCGTTGGGCCATTTTCAGTGGTGGAAGATGTACACAGACTGTTTTACTTAATTAAGTAAAAGTAGCAATATGTCAATGTAGAAATACTCTGAGGTAAATTAAAGGTCTGCATTTCAAATGTTACTTGAGTAAAAGGATAAAAGTATTGGCATTAACATAATACTGTATGTGTGCTTACATATAGCTACCAATGTAAAATTACTAACTAAAGCTGTCAGATAAAGCTGTAGTGGTTTAAGAAATATACTATTAGCCTCTGAGATACAGAAGTATATTAAAGTATAGCAAAAATCTCTCAAGATTGTACTTAAGTATAGTACACGGCTAAAGTTACTTTGTAACTGTAATTTCCACCTTTGGCCAATTTGTTTCCATGCTTTTCGATGGTGGGCCAGGACTTAATCAATGGCTAATTTAAGAAATTGATTGATAACAAATGGGACTAGGACATTGTGTCCGACTGCGTTTATACACTGTAAAATGTTCAGTGTTCATTTAACTCTGAGAGGGCCCATTTGGTTTCATATGTGCACAAATAATACTATACTGGAGGTTTGTATCTTGTGCGACACATGCAGAGAAGGGAGATGCAGAGAAGGGATAGGCCTATTGATGGCAAACACTGCAAAATTCTCACTGATAATTTAACTCAGAATTACAGATGCCAGGGGTCCATTTGGTCCCCTTTCCTGGTGCCACGATTAAATTCACACTCAGCATTAGCCTGTGTATTTTAGTCTCGAAGTGCTGTTAACAAGCTCATTTTAATTTCCACCTTCCATGTTGTGAATGATGAATGTGTGTGATTTTAATTTAGAGAGGGACTGCCCGCTTCTTTGTTATGCACAATGCATTTATCACCTACACTGACCATGCTGCGGAGCCCAACTAATTCAACATACACTACACATAATTTGTTTGACATGTCTTAAACAGATCTTTCAAAAAAGTGGTAATTTTATCGTCTACTCAGGCTAAAGTTTTCAAATAAATATAGTGGAGTAAAAGTACATCTGAGATGTAGTGGAGTAGAAGTAAAGGCATATTGAAAATTGTAAAGTAAAGTACAATTACCTCACAATTGTAAGCACAGTGCATAAGTAAATGTATTTAGTTACTTTCCACCACTGAGAATTATTATTGATTTGACTGTTTGCGTGCCAAGGATACGTCATGAAGCCTAATTCAGCCTGAGATTAGCTGTTCAGATTTGATCAAATCCATCTGATTCCTATCTGCCATAAATAATATGAACATAATCAGAACATAAGACAGTGGTTCTCAAAGTGGAGTCCTGGAACCCCCAGGGGTCCTTGAGGGGATATAGCAAGCTCACAACTCACTGACTTGTGAGCTTGTAGAAATGTTATTCATTCGTTTTTTTGGCGGCTAGCTAGTGTTTCAATATTTGCCTCTGATATGTGGTGGAGTACAAACTATGAAGTACCGGACAATGGACGTGCTCAAGTAGCTCTAACTGAACCGTTAATTAATTAATTAAACAGTTTGGGGTTCCAGAGCTTTATAATGGTATCAAATGGGGGCGATCCGTGGTCTACTCTAATGCATATCAATACAAAAAAAGAGAGCGATATAGAACCACACTGTGAAAAGCTTATCTTATATGGGGGTCCGTGGGCTAATGCGTATCAATTTGGGGGTATAATACTGTATACCAATTTGTGGGGTCCTTGGCTTGAAAATGGTTTTAGAACCGCATGCACTGCTATAGACCATAGCTAGGAGTGAAAATGCCTTTTGCTGCGGTATAATTACAGTCATTCCTTTTGGGGATGTAAGTGCTTGGATTCTGCTGGAATAGCTGGAACAGCCGACATGCCATGGTGCAGGGATGACCCGAAAGGACACTTCTAATTGGCTGATTTCTCAGAGTAGGTGGAAAAAATCCCCTACAAACAAAGCGCCGTAGTTTTGAAATAATTGCTTGGCTAAGCAATGTCAAGTTGAGCAGTGCGGTAAAAGCTCTACGCGGTGCACAAACAAGCCAATTAAACCTCGACACAGATCACGTCCTTTTGGAAAAGCGCCGTGTGTTGTTTTGACAGGGGAGCGATGAGGGATGAGAGCGCCAGGATGGTTTGAAGGGCTGTAACATAAGCCACTAATAACTTTATCAGCTATTAGTGGCTTCCAATAACTAAGACCAGGCACGTGCACACATGAATGCAATATTTATACTATGGTAAAACTAAAATGCAAATGCATCCCTTTGTTTTCCATGCCATATACCGAAAGGCAACTTTCAGGAGAATTACCTTTCCGAACTCTCCTGAACGTGAACGGAGCATTTTACCCTGAAATAATTTGTCGTCTGTGTAGAAATTGTACGCCACATCTTCAGTACAGCTAAAAAGTGCAGGGTCGCGCCCGGAAATATCTCTCAACACGTTGCATCACAGTGCCACGCGCTGGGAGGTTGTACCTCCGCTATTTTTGCTATGTTGTGCCAAATGTGCCGGAATTTCAGCCCCTGCCCATCTAACTTTCTCTGCATGTCCCTGACTAAGAGGCAGTGTTCATTTTGCCGACGAGAAATGTTCGTCAACTACCTTTTATCACCGACAAAAACTAAATGAAAACTAAGCTATGATGACTAAAACTGACTATGTTGATAATTTTGTAAAAAAAAACAAACTAGGGTGCGACTAGTGGAGACTAGAAGAGATCCAGTAGAAGTAAGATGAGTCATTTTATACGTGGTCGCAAATACAAGCTAATTATGCCATCACGTCCCGACAAAATACATGTTATTCGACTAAAATACTTAAATACAGTACATAACATGAATTTGATTTGACTAAATCAACTGTAGATTTAGTGGACTGAAATCTCATAATATTCCGTCAACTAAAACCAAACTAAGAGTAAAACATTTCAGATAACTGAAATATAACACAGACAGACAGACAGACAGACAGACAGACAGACAGACAGACAGACAGACAGACAGACAGACACTGTGTAGGTAAATGTTTGCCCAACGTTGGTATGCCAGGGCTAGTTAACGTCAAGTGACAGTGAACCTGAAGTGATTGCTCTCTGTGTCCCCAACAGGCATCAAGGTGATTGGTGGACTTCGGGAGACGACAGGAGAGGAGTTTGGGATATACATCAAGCGGATTTTACCCGGTGGCCTTGCTAGTGCTGATGGTAAGAGCTGCTTAGTTTACACCCACAGCATACATCGCAAGTTATGGACTGTCAATTCGACTCTGAATGGAAAAAAAGTTTGCCTTGTGTAAATGGCACTAGTAGCCTACATTGTTTCTCAAAGTGAGGTTAACCACTTTAACTATATTTTACACTTGGCTATTCAAAAATAGCAGATATACAAGCTCATAGTCCATTATCAAAATATATTTAGGTACAGCAATACATGGCAATTTGAGGTACTCTTCTATAATATTTCAACATGGAAAATAAAATATATAATATATTGCAGCTATATTTTTTGTACAAATGTTCACCCCTTTGGCCAATTGGAGTAAGACTGGTTTCAGTTTGGCATGATCCTCTACTGTAAAGCTTCATAAACATTTTCATTGACTCATAGCTTAATTTTTGAGTGGTGCAACCACTCCCTTACGGAGCTGTGGGTGCCTGGGTCTGAGCACGAAAACAGCATGGTTGTTTTTCATCACCTGTGCACAACCTAACACACACACAAACACACACGCACATATTAACTGTACTGTATATATGATGATTTCGGGTGTGCCAGTACAGTACAGTAGAGGGTACAGTAGAGGGACCCCCACACGGTAACTCTGTTATTTCTCAACACACACCGCCTCCTGGCCGCTGCAGACTTAGAGGCTCTGTGCAGAGTGAGACCCAGCTCCCAGACCCAACTTTGAGAATAGATTAACGGCGATATTTTTTTATCGCGTTAACGCAGCACGTTAACGGCCCAGCATTAATATATATATATATACACACCGTATATCTAGGTGTGCCCCGAGATTTTTAGGCTACGAAAAGTGTTACTTTCGGTCAAATCAGGCAGCACACCTGGACATATCAAATGGCAGGGAAACACTGGTTTCTGTGTGTTAGGCTGTGCAACAGTGACACTTGGTGGTGAACAAAACGCTATTGTCATGCTCGGACACAGGGACACAGGGACACAGCCACATACATAGCTGTCTATAGGAGTGGTTGCACCACGACTCCACAAGACACTATTTTTGAGTGGCGCAACCACTCCCTTACGGAGCTATGTGTGCGGTTGGCTGGGTGGGTGCCTGGGTCTGAGCATGAAAATAGCACACAAATGTATGGCTCAAATCACCCGGGTTTAGTGTTCTTGGCTTATTAGGTCCACCCGACGGACAGTGGCTATTTTCATAATATGTTCCTCTTTCTTATGTAATAATTGATAATTTCGCCAAATTGGTATTAAAAAGGTCTACACTTATACTGTATGTTGGTTTGTTTAGTGAGAAAACAATGTTGCACATTAAGCAAATAATTTGGGGACCTCCTTGGGGTCCAGACTCCCCAGTTTTGCAACTACTGGTGTACAGATGTATGTTGTGTCGTTCAGTCAGAGAGCTTGGCAGACAGCAGCACCTTGGCAGGTGCACTGCTGAGGACTCAAGGTCGTGTGGTGTTTGAGTGTGAAGTGGAATGGTTGATGGCTTCTCCACAACGCTGCAAGCACCACTCTCCCAGGGTCAGTGATCAGCCAGCAGTGGCTGAAAGTAACAAAGGTGCAGCCACGGCATGGCAATATGGTAAAGGGCTATACCAAACGGTAGGGCGTGAAGCCCACGACCATTGGTCAAAGGGTGGCGCTATAGCACTTAATTGAAAATGCAAACTTTGAACAGGCATGTTCATGAACCATTTGTCCATCGCCAATAAAACTTCAATAAACACAAATGCCAAACAACTTTCGTGTTCTGACTTTTGACCTCTGACCTTTAGATCACCCTCGATTTTGAATAATATGAAAAACAGTTAAAAGCTAGTAAAGCTACCTCCTCCCGGTATCTTTGATCAAAATGCACATGTTTTTACATGTGAACTTTGGACCTATAAAATAATCGGAAGTGGAAAAAAATTAAAGTTTTATGAACCGGTGAAAATTGCCGTTATATGAAAATTCTTCTGCCCCGAATACATATACAGGTTTGTGAAACTTTACAGTATGGTAGAGGGTCATGCCAAATAGCACTGAAAACAGTCTTACACCAATTGGCCAAATTGGGGGGGGGGGCGCTATAGCAGTTTTTTGAAAATGTCCCGCCTTATCACGGCTTTGCAGCAATATTTTTCTTTTATGTTTTTGCTGTCAAATGAGTCGAGATTAACCTTATAAACTAGTGATGGGAGATTAATCGGCAAACCAATTAATCTGTAAAATAATATATTTTTAGCAGATATTTAATTTTATTACAATTATGAAAAAGCCTTTTGTGATGAAGGCTGCAAATTATATATGTTTTCTGGGGAAAATACATTCAAGCTGTTTATGTTGGGATATGAGCCAACATTTCAATAACAGTGCATCCCTAGTTTTGGAATAAAGAGGCATTGCTTTTTTCAAATTCAGCCTTTTTTCAGAATGGCCAAAATATTTATATTTTTATAAGCTTTTCATTTATTTCAAAAGAAGCATATAGGAGCTATAGGAGACAACGGAAACGTCTGAGAATTTTCCTTTGGCACAGAAGCCTCCAGCATTGACAGTGGCTAGCTGCCCGTCCCTACGTTCCTGCCTCTGATCTGCTCTGTCACAGCTAGCCACTGTCGTGTGGGAGGCGGTACAATGGGATTTATTTCCAATATGGCTGCCATGCATACAGCCCATTACAATACAGAAACACTGAAATTGACATAGTAAACTCATCCCAATTAAGTCATTATAGACAACAGACTGGAAAAAGTTCCAAGTTATTCCCTGGAGCAGGTGACATCATATAATTAATGAACATTCAAGACAGAATTATTTCAGAGTTGAAATTAGTTTGTTTTCCTAGGAATCTGCAATGGACCTACAATTTAATACATTTACATAGGAAACCAAGAAAAAGCTTTTACCTTGGGCAAACAAAAGAGTCACCAGTGCAACAAGAAACATAAAATGCTTCACACGTTGCTTGCAGTTAGAAGTGCTGATCAAGAAGTGACTGGCTGGCCCTCAGCAGAGGTTTTAAGAAAGACTAGCTGCTGGTGGTCCCACAGCTGTTCATGATCATCATAAATGAGTGAAGTTGATCACCTGTCTGCCATTATTTGGATGGGAAGGTTTTTTATTATATTTTATATTGAACTACATCTGTTATGTTCATGTTATGTGTTATAGGCTACTGGTCAAAATGTATTATTCTCTGGGATTACAAAAATATATATTATTTTAATTACACAAAATGAGAACTGTCTGTCTGTCGACTGTATCGATAGATGATAATATATAACCTACTGTATATATTCCTCCTGGAATCCTAAAGAAACTTCAAAAGAAAAAACTTACAAAAATAAACTTAACTTAAAAAAACTTAAATAACTTCAAAGAAACCATAAAAAAGTATGTAATTTATTCTAATTGTTGTTATTGCAATTCATGAGCTGCGTTCGCGTGTCTTACTTGTTATTTAATGAAAATCACGATTTACCGTCCTGTGTATTCCTGTGTGTGGGCCCGCGAGAGAGAGAGAGAGAGACAAAACTCACATTCAAGATTTTTTTTAAGGAGCATTCAGTGATTTGGTTGATTTGGAAAAAACCCCGGTCCGCCCCGGTAACAAGATGTGTACATGCACACGCTCTACAGGAGGGGACGCGCAACAGGCCAACAGCCCGCACACCAAGACCCGCCTCCGCTCGATCATTATTTGAGGAACGCACCTCTCTATCCTGATTGGATGAACTGGGGACAGGGAGGAACACCTTAGGTCAGCACACTCTATAGTAGGGAGGATTATCACAAAAAAAAAAGTGATATTTGAATTAAGTGAAATCACTGAAGATACCTTGAAGCGCTATAGCTACAACTTGGAGGGGAGGTTTATAATAATTACAAAGGTAACAATAATTACACATATAATTACATCGGACGGCCTGGCCTCATGGTTGTCTGTCTGTCTGTCTGTTTGTCTGTGAGCTACCGACTGCACCACCGTTCCCCTGGAGCATTTACATTTTAACGATTAATCTATCGATTGTGTTTCGTCTTGGATCACAATTATTTGGGGACCCTCTTGCGATACCCTCTCGGCCCACCAGTGGGCACCCGGCCCACAGGTGCAAAGTGACTGGTCCAAATGCTACTGTATGCTGCCCCTGGCGACTGAATATTCCCCCAGGCCGTGGGATGTTCTGAGTTGCCCCTGGCGACAGAATATTCCCCCAGGCCGTGGGATGTTCTGAGTTTCCCCTTGCGACAGAATATTCCCCCAGGCCGTGGGATGATCTGAGTTGCCCCTGGCGACTGAATATTCCCCCAGGCCGTGGGATGATCTGAGTTGCCCCTGGCGACTGAATATTCCCCCAGGCCGTGGGATGATCTGAGTTTCCCCTGGCGACTGAATATTCCCCCAGGCCGTGGGATGATCTGAGTTCAGTTGCCCCTGGCGACTGAATATTCCCGCAGGCTGTGGGATGATCTGAGTAAATGCACTTTGTTACATGGCACCTCTGATCGTCTGACCTTTGACCTCCAACAGGAGAGCTCAAGCCAGGTGACCAGATCATGGAGGTGAATGGAGACAGCCTCAGTGGAGTGACCAACCAAAGGTAGGCTATCTTCAACCTTAATATCTTCATATAATGGGCTCTATGGACAGCATCCATATTGGAATGAAACTGGGAATCTTTTTACAAATGATTCTAACTGAGGCTCTGTTCCATTCTGGTCGAACATTTTAATTTCAAGGACCCCCATAACTCTAACAGAACACAGTAGACCCACTGGTGTAGCAAAGTGTTTCTAATGAGACAACTATGAGCATCCTGACTCTAGCCAGAGTGGAAACAGAGCCTTCATTAGTATCATTATGACCAGATGTCCCCTTTCCGTGGGACAGTCCCTCATTTCCAAGACTTTTCAGGTGTCCCACAAATTGAAACCCTGTCCCACATTGTGACTGGCAGTCAGCACTGTTCAAATGCCCTAAGAGTTAGTCCTCTAATAGTCCTCAAAGCAATACTGCTGTCCCTCAAATGACACAGGTAGGAAAGGAAGAGGCTCAATTTCTTTCCAATATGGCTGCTGTGCAAAGAGCCTATTTCAGCATTGCTAACGTTCCTGGAAGAGAAAGGCTGCAGTTTCTATTAGCTTGGAATCCTCATCGATGATGTCATTGGTAGGCAGGTTTTTTAACTGTCCACAGCCCACCTGTGAGACAGAGCGCACGAGTATGAAGTTAACGGTTCCAAATTAATCAGCGATTTCCAAACATTTTAGCTTTTTGTGTGTGTGTGTGTGTGTGTGTGTGTGTGTGTGTGTGTGTGTGTGTGTGTGTGTGTGTGTGTGTGTGCCTGCCTGCGTGGGTGCGTGCATGCGTGTTTCAGAGCTGTGGACATCTTGAGAGCTGCCTCTGCGACCAATCACATGCGCCTTCTGATTGCGAGAGATGAAGAAGCCAAGTACGTCACATTCATTCACTCCATCCATGTTACCTACTATATCCATACAAGAGAGAAGAGAGGAGAGAGAGAGTGTGTGTCGTTGCGTGCATGCGATGCGTGCATGCGTACATGTGTGTAAAACTCTTGTTGTGTGTGCACCAGCGTAATGTGTCAAACATTGACGACATTGTCAGCCTCAAGGACGCAAGTGACGAGTGACAACTCTGCCCCGAGTGACCTTAGAATTGCCCTCTCTCCCTGTCTGTCTGTCTGTCTGTCTGTCTGTCTGTCTGTCTGTCTGTCTGTCTGTCTGTCTGTCTGTCTGTCTTTCTCGGAAGGGGAGCATAGAAGGACAGCTTAAATAATGAAGTGAGAGCACATGAGATGAGGGATGAGAATATATGAGCCTCCCCCCCCCAAATAAAAAGAAAAAGAAAAGAAAAGAATACCCCACCCTAGTGTGTTTAAACCACAATGCCTGGCATTTTACTATGCATTTGCAAAAAGAGTATTCCGTGTTCAATTCCGTTTGAAGCTATAGTGTTAGCACATACTATTGATTTGTTAGGTTACTCAAGAGGTTCGAGTGTACTATGATATTTGGACATAACAGTCGACCTGGAACTCCATATAGAGCAGAGTTCAGGCCTAGGACCCCTTAGATGAGACAGATGAAGCAGGAACCCCTACTAAATATTGGATTCATGTTACATACATTGTGTGTTTAACCCTGAATATTTGTAAACTTGACCTTTGGTTCTTTTCTTAATTGGTCTGCTCTTTTTTTCCATGTACAGTCGAAAATAGCCAATATGCAAGCTCACAACGCGTCAGACACGTTGTGAGCTTAGATTGGCTATTTTTCAGCTAATGTTCCCCTATTGGACTTGAGTGCTAGTCTGAAGATAAATTATGTTAGTTAGTACGATCTGGAGCAGTCTGAACTCACACACAACATCAGGTGGAAAGTGACTAGTACGTCTACCAACAGCAACAGACAAAAACAATCCACTAAAAAAGTAAAGAAGAAAAAACCAGGACAAGAAAGGTCATGTCTCCTGTGGATGTGGGACTCCATGTGCTTCATGGCCCTCTTATAGACTTGGCTCTAGACTATGATGTATGACTCAGAGTCAGAAGAGAGTCACAATGACATTCTAAACTCAACATATTAGCTTTAGTTTTCAATCCAATAAACTAATATCTAATTATTTTTGCTATGATGCTCTGCTGTCATATAAAATGAAAATTTAACAAACAAAATGTTTTCCTCTGAGCACTATGCGGGTGTCCAGAGCCAGGTAGTAGAAGCCAATCTTAGCCAATCACGATGATATATTATGAAAAATCCCACAGATTGGTTTCGATCACAAGGCTATAGGGAAAATGTGTACCGAATTTGTATGATTTTTGGACAAAATATAGATTACCGGTAGGATTAATATCAACAAATGTGTTAGGCAGTAATCTGGTGGTGCTAACGGTCCGACAAATTTAGGGCAGAAGTTCTGATCTTGTCTCCAGGGACTGTGTGTACACAGTTTCACGTCGTTCAGGCCAACATTTGATAAATAATGTTATTGAGGGGGAAAACATAAGTTAGTTATGGTTATGTGGGAGGCTATATCTGTTTATAAGAGCAGTATTTTACCACCATTCTTCTTCTTATTATTATTCTTATTATTCTTGCTTGGCCAGGCCGAAAGCTTGGCTGAGACTATGTTTTGCACGCTGTTTGTCTGTCCGTCCCTCCGTCCGTCCGTCCGTGTGTAGAACCTCTGCACCGGATTTTGCAGATCAGCCTGTTATAGTGCTGATTTTTGCAGGCCTATTTTTGCAGGCCTATTACTCCCACAGCCTTTGTCCTAACATCGCGCAAATCTCTACACATTATTTCTATAGTCAAGATGGATCTGTCTGCTGTCGCCTCACAGCTAGACGGTCCTGGGTTCGATTCCCGCTCGGGGCACTGTGGGTGCTGGCAGCGTGTTTCCTCCTCCGTGTCATCAGTGCCCATACCCGAAGGCGGGGTTGGCGAAAGGGCCTTTCTGTGTGGAGTTTGCATTGTAGGTACCCTCACAAAAACATGCAGTAATCCTGGTCTCTAAACTGCCTCCCCCTGGCCAGCCGGGGCGCCTGATGGAGGGGAAAGGAACTGGTTGGAATAACGTGTTCCTTCCACGCGCTACGTCCAACCAGGGAAACTCCCCCCTGTCAGGTGTAAAGGAGCAACTTGGACACTCAGGCACACTAAGTCCATTGCTCTCCCCAGGTTGGCGGAGGGTGTGTAGAGCCCAGGATCACAGTAGATGATTGGCACAGGGGTGAAAAATGGGTTACAAAATCGTGGGATAAAAAATATATTTAAAAACAAAAAGATGGATCTGTCTAATTGTTCATATTCCATCCTGATTGGCTAACATTGGCTTCCAAAGTTTGCAGGATTGGTCTGTTTTGTACAAAATGCCTCAAATCAACAACGCAAACAATTGTGCACGCACATTCCAACTATGCCGAGGAAGAAAAGCTACTTTTCAAATCAGCCCACATCGTGGCGATATAACCTTTCGATTTGCGTTTTTACCTACAACTGCACCAATCGTGAAACTTTGCACACACACTCCCAGGTAAAAACCACTACCCTGTATTTGTCTGCCTTTTATAGCACCACCAGAGGCCAACTTTTGTATTTTTTACATTACTCCTCCAGATTTTGTCCATCATGCACATTATCTATATAGACATGTAAATCTGTCCGAATTTTCATATTCCATCCTTCTTCTTTTTGATTTCCGGCAGTGTAGACTGTGGACTGCACAAGGCATATTACTGCCGTTGTTATGATTCTCATTTCTCACTATGTCCAAACAAAGAAAAAACTGAAAACCTCCACTTCTAGCTCTGACATCCTTATTAATATGTCTTTCTGCATTGTAAATACTGCTGCACTGATTCCATGGCTGCCCAGTGCCCACACTGACATAGCCCTGTGTCATGCTTTCCTATTAAAAACAAGTTATTGTTTAACCCACAATGCTGCATCGCTACGAGATGCAGTGTTACAGCATCACCTCTTACTGACTTTAGGTTGTACCATGTACTGTAGTAATGCCTCCAAGAAATGCCACCCTTTTCACATTAGCCTATTATAGGCAGCACCACAAGCATGCAGGCAGATTTTTGCTAAACATTTTGAGTGGTGCCTATACTGCCTAACCGCTCCAATGGTACTAATGCTGGCTCAACGTGGAAAGAAATGACACACCTGGGATTCAATAACCTACCTGTCCTGGCGGAGACCAGTGCTCCGAGGAACACTTCTTCTAGTTATTTCTTTTTTCCCCCCCATGGGGACAGGTTAACCACTTAAATTAGTGATTCTGAACAAACAAATTAGGTATTTTTGAAGGTATGGGCCCCCTTTTTGGACTTTATAGAAGAGCGTAATTGATTCGGACTGGTCCATGATCTTTATCTAGGCTGTTTTATTATGATGAAGTATAAGTGACACATCCCACCCTCATACGCATGCAAGGGCACGGCAGATTTTTGGCCTGTATCTCGCTGTTCGGATGTGGGACGATTGGGGTGGTGGGGTGACATGTGGCTTCTGTTGGTTCCGCCGTGGGCTGGTGATGCCCCGTCCCACAGTACTGGAATACTTGCTTTTACAAATATTTAAGTACGGTATTCAAAAAGGGGTCCGTTTAAACTACTTGAGTATTCAAATTCAATTTCCAGACAGACAGTGAAAATAGCAGAGCTTGTAGATCTGTTTTTTTTTCCTGTATTTGAAATTGGGCTATATATATATGTATATATATATATATATATATATATATATATATATATATTTACTTGCAATACTCAAGTAAATGTACTTAGTTACTGGTGGTACAGTGCAGTGTGAGTCATCCCTGCAGTGTGAGTTATGTGATATTGCAGCAGTTACAGCTCCCATCCAGCGTTGCCACATTTTGCGAGAGAAACAAGCGGTCAGGACTATAGGAAAACAAGACCAAAAGACCATGCTAGGCTGAAAATAACAGATCTATAAGCACACAACTTAGAGTATATATTAATAGAGGTCACGGAGGAAACCTTGAGGCGAAATGGACATAGTGGCCGAATTTTGTATTGCAGCTCTGGGCCAATTCTGGTCCGTTGACTATCATTACGCACGTTCATGATGACACGTGAACGCTGTTTCATACGTGAACGCGTGCAATGATCAACGCGTCAACGGCCAGCACGTTCACGATTTGGCCCAATGCCATCCCAGAATGCACTTTGTTCCTACCCGGAAGCAGGAGTGAAATCGCCTCATGGGCTTTTGAGCAACTTAATGCAAGTGGATGGGAGGAGAACTCCGGTGCCGTCTCTATTAATATATACTCTAAGGCTCACAATGCGTTCGTTGCCATGTGGTTGTGGGTTGTGAGCTTGTAGATCTGTTATTTTGTTTGTGGACAAATATTAATTCATTACTTTTGTTTTGGGGATCGTTTACACGCAACTGTTTGACTTACACGGCATTTGGCAAACAAGCCCAAATAAGCAACTTCATTTTACAAACAAGCCCCAAAAAGTGACTTTACAGGAAGAAAAAAAACAAGAGCAAAATTGCTTATAATTACCAGACTTGGCAACACTGCTCCCCCACATTTACACCAGTGTTGGAAAGTAACTACAAGTACATTTATGCAAGGAGAATAATAGAATGATTGTATTGGTACTGTATCAAGGAGAATAATAGAATGATTGTATTGGTACTGTATCAAGGAGAATAATAGAATGATTGTATTGGTACTGTATCAAGGAGAATAATAGAATGGTTGTATTGGTACTGTATCAAGGAGAATAATAGAATGATTGTATTGGTACTGTATCAAGGAGAATAATAGAATGATTGTATTGGTACTGTATCAAGGAGAATAATAGAATGATTGTATTGGTACTGTATCAAGGAGAATAATAGAATGATTGTATTGGTACTGTATCAAGGAGAATAATAGAATGATTGTATTGGTACTGTATCAAGGAGAATAATAGAATGGTTGTATTGGTACTGTATCAAGGAGAATAATAGAATGATTGTATTGGTACTGTATCAAGGAGAATAATAGAATGATTGTATTGGTACTGTATCAAGGAGAATAATAGAATGATTGTATTGGTACTGTATCAAGGAGAATAATAGAATGATTGTATTGGTACTGTATCAAGGAGAATAATAGAATGATTGTATTGGTACTGTATCAAGGAGAATAATAGAATGATTGTATTGGGACTGTATCAAGGAGAATAATAGAATGGTTGTATTGGTACTGTATCAAGGAGAATAATAGAATGATTGTATTGGTACTGTATCAAGGAGAATAATAGAATGGTTGTATTGGTACTGTATCAAGGAGAATAATAGAATGATTGTATTGGTACTGTATCAAGGAGAATAATAGAATGATTGTATTGGTACTGTATCAAGGAGAATAATAGAATGATTGTATTGGTACTGTATCAAGGAGAATAATAGAATGATTGTATTGGTACTGTATCAAGGAGAATAATAGAATGATTGTATTGGTACTGTATCAAGGAGAATAATAGAATGATTGTATTGGTACTGTATCAAAAGCAAACAGTGCAAGTGCAATTCTTACTTGACTTGAATATGTCCATCTTTCAATGCCTTACACTACAAATATTTGAAACCTTTAGTTGCTTGTTACTTATCCAGAATTAGATTACTATGAGAAAACTCACAAATCTATTGTTATTTGACTAATTGACTAATATGATCTGTACAATTGTTTCATACCAATGTAAGTGTCATGCATAATGTTATGAGTAATGTTTTAAGACACAATCTAAGTACTGGAAAGAATTTGCTTTTAACACCCAAAATGTTATGAAAATACAGGCCATCGGGCCATGCTGAATGTTGGAGTAATGTGCAGCACAGAAAGCCGAACATACACATATTTTCCATGTCCAATATTGAAAAGACATAACACAAACACATTTTGCCTAAACCCATTCACCCAATCAATATTGTATTACTGTAGGTATTATTTCATTAGAAATACACAGGGAGGGAGATAAATATCTGTATACAATATTACGTATCACTGCTTTAAAACAAATCACAAAGAAATGGTTGGATGTAGCCACTCCCTATTAATAATTGGAAAATAACAGTTGAAGATATTAAAGAGTTGGAAATAATCAGAAATACATATATTTTATACATGTAGAATGTAGAAGTAGGCCTACTACAGGTAAGCTACCCCTATGTAAATGGTTCTTTTACTTTTTCCCTTGTATTTCTACTTTATTTATTTCCTCCTTTTTCTTTTTTGTATTATTAATTTCAGTTTGTATATGGAAATGATGCAGGATCATTTTTTGGATGAAATGGATCAGAAGTATTGTTTGTCTAACTGCTAGTTTCTGCGAAGACTTTCCCCACAAAACAGATGCTGGGGTTTAAAGTGGTTGAAGCAACCTTTAATTCATTAATATAAGTACTAATGACCAGCAGCCACAAAGTCTTGGTGAACTACAGTGGATCAATTGGAACTTTTATTCTTCCCCTTTTCCTTTGAAAAAGTAACCATTTTGGACATACAAGGTTTCCACCCGACAGTGGCGATATACATTTTGTCTCAGTAAAAAAAAAAAGAACAGAAAGGAGAAAGTAAAGAGATGGCTTTTTAAAAAGCCGATGCTGAGTGTGTTGGCTGCGAGTCCCCTGGGCCGTGCGTTCCAAAGTTTAGGAGGTCTCATTTAAAAGGCCGGGTCACCTTGGCCAGCGACCACGTCAGCACCCGGGGACAGTCACAAAGCAGATCTTTTCCTTACAGGTTATCTCTGCCTTCCTATATGGAACCCCAAATCTCTACAGCGAAGTCTGCACCAAAAGCCAGCCAGCCACGGAGCATCGATTAGTGATGTTCTGCTTCTTTTTTTAAACTTTGCTTCTCTGATGCAGGGGAGTGGATTGTAAATGTATGGATCACGTTAAAAGATGCAGTCCGGAACTTACTTTAACCACTTGACCCCTAAATACAGTGCTTAGTCCCACAGGGCTCTGTGCTAGGTTTGCTAGTATTTACACCAAATCTCTTCAGAGAAAAAAAATGAAGGATCTACTGTACGTCAGGGTGCTGATGTGGTCGCTGGCCAAGGTGTAGATCAGTTATTTATGTCAAAGTAATTTGGTCCAAGTACAGAGACAACTCTTAAGAGCAACGGGTTCCCAACCTTTCACGCGAGCATCATTGACTGACACGTGTGTCAATGACTGGCTGCTAAATTATTCTATCACCACATATGTAATAATTATACCACTGACCTAAATGGTGTTATATCAACGAGGATAGGGTGGAAAAGGTTATGTCTGTATTAGCCTTGACGACGTCTTGATCCAAGGTGTCTGTATCAGAAATGACTTGGGATCAGCGGTCCTGGTGCAGCGTGCCACGGGCCTTCCACTATCCTGCTCCCAACGGACTGTGCTGCGTGTCTCCCCCCATCTCTCTCCCGTTTCCTGTCAGTCTACTTTACTCCTGTCCCTCTCTCAATAAAGGCAAAAAATAAATATTTAAAAAAATAGAAAAACGTTGGACAGATATCACTGCTTTGAAACACATGGTGTAGAACACCATTATGCTCGAAGCTGGTTATAAAGACACCAAGGATTTGTCAGTGATGTGACATCACGAATAAATCTCAAACGACACAGATGCTTTTCCAGTTTTAAAGGTTTAAGTGGTTGAACCACCTTAAAGTGTATGCCAAACTTAAGACCATGTGATCACTCATTCTTGTTCTTTGGTGTGTTTCTGAACAGGAGAGAGTTTGCCGACGTGATGGAGTACTGTGCACAACATGGGAGCACGGGATCAATGAGGACCTCCCCCAGCTCCGAGCTGCGATCCCCCATCCAACCAGGTACTATGTAACACTAATGCTGTCTCCACACCGGCTGATAGAGCTATAGGCTATAGAGCGTCGCAGTCCCTCCCCCTTTCAGAACGACGAGTGGCCCAGGAAATGAAATACAATGCATTTCTCCCATAGGATTTTCTTTAAGTATTTATATAAAGACGGTTACGCCGCGGACAAAGCCAACTCGGATCGTGACAAATCATGACAATGAACACAATATTTTGGGCCGATCAAATCATTAGAAAGAAGAAAATAAAGGCAGGAGACAACACTATTTGTTTTGTTTTTCTCCTTATAAATTATTTGATCGGCCACTCGGGCCACTCGTCGTTCTGAAAGGGGGAGGGACTGCGACGCTCTATAGTGAGGCTACTATTCATTTTTATTTGGAAGCCAGCGACATGAAGATACAAAGCTATGGTTACCATTAATTTGCAATGGAAGCCATTGTCAACCCATCTCCATAATTGGTCCTCACTACTGCTCATGATAAAATGGTACCCTTTTGGTCTACTTGGTCTGTGTATCAGAGGAGGGCTGTGTACAGTTCAGAATCTCGTCTTCCGGCCTGGGCTGGCCAAGCCAAGCGGTCCAGGCACCTAGAATGGTAATCCAGCCTGACAGCGTGTCGCAGGTTCGAGTCCTGATCCCGGCGACCTTTGCTTCGTGTCCCCACCTCTCTCCCTCTTTCCTGCCAAACTACTGTGTTGTCAATGAAGGCAAAAAGCCCCCAAAAATATATTTAAAAATTTATAAAACCGTCTTTCAGTGACATCATCGATTGGGAATCCAAGCTAATAGAAAACTCTTAACGATGATGTCACTGGTAGGTAGGCGGGTTTCTGAACTGTCCACAGCCCTCCTAGACACAGACCAAGCGGAAACAAATTGTACAATTGTGTCATGATGCATTGTAGCTTGTAGATCTGCTCATTTCAAATAGGCCTACCTATACGCCTCAAAATTATACTTAAGTACAGTACATACTGTAAGTAAATATAGTTACTTTCCAGTTCCACCACTTACTTTTCACCATTTCCACTCATCAGAGTGATGAGTGGAGAGAGCACTATGGGTGGTACAATGTACTGCCGAGGGCTGTGTGTGTGTGTGTGTGTGTGTGTGTGTGTGTGTGTGTGTGTGTGTGTGTGTGTGTGTGTGTGTGTGTGTGTGTGTGTGTGTGTGTGCGTGTGTGTGTGTGTGTGTGGGGAGGGGGATCCTAACCAGGAACAACTATTAGTATGACAATGACAAATAAAGGCCACACCTACATAAAGCAACAACATTAATCACCATAAACATGTAACCTGGCTTTCCAGCTCACATTACACCACAATAGAGGAGAAAAAAAGTTGGTGTGTATACTGTATGTGGCTCAAGGCATGCTGGGATTTATGTCTGCTGGGTCTCTCTCTTTCTCTCTCTCTCTCTCTCACTCACTTTATTATTCCGGATGAGTTTTAAATTACAGTAATCGGCCATAGTTTGATACACGTCACGCGAGTGAGTGTTTTTGCGAGTGTGCACCATCCAACCATTGCTACAGCGAGTAATGCAACGCGCTTGTTTCAACCATAGATGCACTGCACTCTGTGCTGTTCCTTCGTATGTCACTTATCTACTCGATCATCATGCCATGCAGGGATGTCACTTGCGAAAAAGAACCTGGAGTAGTTGGGACAAGCTACTAGTGTTGCCCGATGTATCGGCAGACACATCAACATCGGCCAATGTTTTTTAACTAATCGCTCCGATATTAAAATGGCCCTGATGTGAACAACTGATGATTGATTGCATCTGTGTCAAGCTGCCTGCTGCTGCGCTGCAGGAGTGAGTGAGTGAGTGAGTATGTGTGTGTGTGTGTGTGTGTGTGTGTGTGTGTGTGTGTGTGTGTGTGTGTGTGTATGTGTGTGTGTGTGTGTGTGTGTGTGTATACATTATTATTATGTGCATGTCATTTCTAAAGGAATTTAATGTTGAGGAGATGAAGGTTTAGGTATGGAAAGAACTTAAAGCCACTTTCACCCTGGTTACATTTGTATATCAGAGATAGATATGATTAAAAAAGAAAAATCACTTGCACAGTGGAATTCAGTGATATTATTAACAACTTAAATAAAAATACCTACATCTAAATCACATTATTAATGTTTTGCTCAATTTAAGATAGCCTGGCTCAATTTAAAAACACATAGAAAATCACATTAAGTCTTGCGAGTAGTATTACAGACCTTCTCATCTCATTTTGGAGAGTAATCTATTTTGTGCCCGCATACATGCAGCTTGAAGACTGAATTACTGCCGCGCTGCCAGTTTTTACCCTTCATTTCAAGGGCATTAAAAAAAGCAAATATTACATAACCTGAGGATGAAAGACTAGCCTCTCGGAGAGGGATTTTTGGCTTCTCCGGCAGTCACTCAGCATATTGGTTTATTCTTCACAGATCAAGTTTACGATGGGGGGTGCATGAAGTTTTAAGGACCATCCTCTCTTGAGTCCTGTGTCTGAGACGCAGGAGCAGTTGAATGCAGTTTGTGCAGCAACTGATGCAGAATCATGCTGAAGCCCCGGTCTTTCCATCTTTGGGGTGTATCATCTGCATCCGAAAGAGAATAAATCTAATCTAATGGAACCTCTTCTTAGCCTATATTATTATTTCAATGCCGACATAACTATGAATTCTTAGAGTTATAGACCCGTAAGGGGCAATTATATTATATATAATATAATTCTAAATAAAATGTGCATGTTCAGTACTGTATATCTGACTGCTTGTATTGACTCATGGAAATGTGCCATGTTGTGCAGTAATAGACAACTGTGATGAATTGCAATGCATCGTAGAATCAAATCGAATGAAATTGTTACCTGGTGAATCGTAATCGAATTGAATTGTGAGGGCAGTGCCAATGCACACCTCTAATAGAGCCTATTAGAGATTTGAATTATAAATCTCTTTAAGCAGTGCTGAGTGTTTTGTTTTGTTTATTCCACTGTGTGTAATGGTAGCAGAGCTAGAGAGAATACAAGACAGAGAGAGAACACAAAAGGAATGTGTAACACTTCCACTGATGTGCTACACACCCTGCTGGGACACACTATGTTCTCTGAAAAGAAAGTGCTAATGAGTGTTTCTAACCTTTGAAAGGTGTTTTTTCTCTCTCGGGTCTTCTTCGAGGGTTTTCACCGTTTGTTTTTCGGTAGACGTTCGGATTTTGGGCATTATCATTTCAGAGTTTCTCTCTCTCTCTCTCTCTCTCTCTCTCTGGGGGAGCTATGGTTGCGTCTTTGTTTACCGACAGAAAGCTAGAGAAGTCACATAACATATACGTAGGCTACCTTTAACCCATTTCTTTTTTTAACTTTTCAAAAATCTAAAATCGTACGTTGCTGTAAGTGGTGCTCAAACGTTTTCACCTAACTATACACGTATACATAATGTTCTAGATCTAGAATAATCAAAAATAGCAGATCTACAAGCCCATAGCATAGCACAGCACGAAGTGGCACGCTATGAGCTTGTATCTAAAATTGCGAGGCGGTGTCTCGTGGCGAGAATAGCAGAGCTAGAAGCTCACACGGCATCACATCCGTGCCACACTGTGAGCTTGCATGTCGGCTATTCCCAGTCGACACCGTCTCACGACCGAGCATGAATTAGGCTTGACAGCAGTGTGTTGTACGTGTGTGTTTGACCAGCAGGGGGCCCGGGCAGACCGCAGGACAGCACGTCGTCTGGCTCGTCGTCGCGCTCCCAGAGTCCTTTGATGCTGAGCCCAGCGGGCTCCCAGAGCATGTACAACACCAGCGGAACCATGAGGCGCTCACGCAGGTACACGCACACAAGCAGGTAGACGCACACACACACACACTCATGCACGCACGCACGCACACACACACACACACACACACACACACACACACACACACACACACACACACACACACAGGGGGTCGTTTGGGGATAAGGTTTGCACTACTATTCTGACTTCTCTGACACAGTGCATGCAGCTGAGCAGCCGACGGCACATCAAAGGAACAGTCACAGAGGTTGTTAATTAATGGCTGAGACTGAACTCCCAGTGCAGTTGGAAAAGGAAGTAATCACTTCTGTCCGTGACAATACCCAATCCTACAGTTTGAATTCTGTACAATCCAAATGTGTATATAAAATATAGATTCCCCATCGATTATCTTGGTTCCGCCCACATTTATCTTGTGAAGCAGAATTGGTTTAATGCTCGACTATGCAAGACTTCTGGTCTGTGTGTGTAATTGTATATACACAACAGAGAAGTCCCTCCCCCCACTCCAATCAATCAATCAACTCAAATTTGTGTGTGTGTGTGTGTGTGTGTGTGTGTGTGTGTGTGTGTGTGTGTGTGTGTGTGTGTGTGTGTGTGTGTGTGTTGCCAGTCACCCAGGGGAGGGTGTGATCCAGCTGATCTCAGTAACCCGGTCCAGCACTCTGGGCATCACCATCGGAGGAGGAACCAACAGACCTGATGGACCCGCTGTCTTCATCCAGGAAGTCCTGTCTGGAGGAGACTGCTACCGGGTAGGCTACTATACCATCCGCCTGGGTGACAGCAGACAGCTGTGCAAGCTGGGGCTTTGGCATGGGGGGTCAGATCAACATATGGAATGAATTATGTACTGGTTATTTGGATCATGTATTGAGTGTACAGGGTTTGATCAGGTCAGATCAACATATGGAATGAATTATGTACTGGCTATTTGGATCATGTATTGAGTGTACAGGGTTTGATCAGGTCAGCTCCATATATGGATATCTAAGGATGGCAGCGGGGGCAGTGTCTTGAGTGTACAGGGTTTGATTCCTTAAAGTAAGCATGTATTACCAACGTAATACATCATCAAGAATCATAAGCAAGCTATGAACCTAACATCTGTCTAACAGTAGAAGATCTGTAGGCCTACATTGAAGCTATGAGTATACACTATAGAGTGCTATGTCTAGATAAAATAAGTTTAGTCTTTGCATACGCCTGTAAGGTCGCCATGGCTAGTGCAAGTGCTATGGCAAGGTTTCCATGCACCTGACAGTGGCGACTTGGTCTTTTGTCCTCTACATGTCCATGCTAAGTCTTCTAGCAGCGGGTTCTATTAATACAGCACCCAGGGAGTGGGTAGAGCCGTTGTCTTATATACTCAAGGACACTTCCACATACTAAGCCTGGAGGCGAGGAATCGAACCGGCAGGTACCGTCCCAGTTCTTACAGTGTGCCGCTCTCCTCGACCACAACGACACGCCGCTCAGTCAATCGCTGTCAGATGGGCGTGCATTTTGATTTTCAGAGCATTGATTATTTGAATGATCAATTCATCCATTGTGCTTTGACTTGGACCAATGAAACTAGCATAGCATACTTTCCTATTCTTAGTGGGTATTTTATTAATGTTTTACCAATAGGTGGTCCCTCACGGTCCACCAGTGGGCCGCAGGCCGCAAGTTGGAGGAGAAAGCAAAGAGAAAGTCATGCTGGAGTCTGGAATGTGTAGAATCCTAATGTCCGGTCGTGGCGACTGAGAACTTTCATTCCTTGAATGTCACATAAAAATGTCACATTTGTTTCTTTCAAAGAGCATGGTCTCTGGAAAGGTCTTGTCATATACCGGTGGAATTTAGAAAGGTCCTCTAGCCCAAGAAGCTCCCATCTGCAGCAGAGATGAAAGGCCCTTCTGCTTTTGGAAATCAATAGTGTCTAACACTTTGAAATAAAGATCTTGATAATCAGCCTTTTTTGTCAGCAGAATGTGCTGTACGCTCCCGTTAGCCGGCCTGTCCTGGTCCTCTCTACCTGTGCAGTGGATTCTGCCCTCCCTCCAACTTCGTCATACTAACTACAGTGTCACACAAAAAGCAGCAAAAATAGGCGAATTGCCGAAATAGTTCATTACAAGCATGTAGACAGAGCTGTTATTTTCACTATTTTCGGGAAACAAATTCTGAAAGTGAAAGAATGTCTGTGACTTTTATTAATATTGTCTCTAGATCAAATGTTTTGGCTCCCGATCCGATAATTTTATTTTGAGTATCTGCCGATCTGATTTATATTTTTATAGAACACTTATGCCATATCACAATAGTAAAATATTCCAAATCACAGACAGTATCCATGCAGTCAAATATATGGAATATATTCCATATGATATGGAATATAATATTGATGGTAGGGATGTCACGTTTTTTGGCTCCCGATCCGATTCCGATCATTTGAAAATGACGTGATCCGCCCTAATTTCTCCAGCATGCACTGGGCCATCCGCAGCACCCTCTGTAGGGCTTTCAGTTGGCGGGGCAGTGCAGTTTGCACACCAGGTGGGGCGGGGCAGTGCAGTTCGCATACCAGGCGGGGCGGGGCAGTGCAGTTTGCATACCAGGCGGGGCGGGGCAGTTTACATACCAGGCGGGGCGGGGCAGTGCAGTTTAAAAACAAATTAAATTATGTATTCCACTAATTTCGTGAAGAAATAAAATAATATTCTGAGAAATTCCATGAATCAGAAGTTAGATTAAAAGTCTAATTTATCTTTTGGGCCTTGAGCTAAAAAGTTTGGGAACCACTTATTACATGTGCACGACACCTACATGTGCATCCACGTTCAAATGTAATTACAGTTGTACATGGGAAACTCTACAGTTGTACATGGGTGATACCATATATACAGTTGTACATGGGTAATAATACCCTATACAGTTGTACATGGGTAATACCATATACAGTTGTACAAGTCATGGGTAGGACCCTACAGTTGTACATGGGTAATACCATATACAGTTGTACAAGTCATGGGTAGGACCCTACAGTTGTACATGGGTAATACCATATACAGTTTTACATGGGTAGGACCCTACAGTTGTACATGGGTAATACCATATACTGTATAGAGTTGTACATGGGTAGGACCCTACAGTTGTACATGGGTAATACCATATACTGTATAGAGTTGTACATGGGTAGGACCCTACAGTTGTACATGGGTAATACCATATACTGTATAGAGTTGTACATGGGTAGGACCCTACAGTTGTACATGGGTAATACCATATACTGTATAGAGTTGTACATGGGTAGGACCCTACAGTTGTACATGGGTAATACCATATACTGTATAGAGTTGTACATGGGTAGGACCCTACATACAGTACATGGTTAATAGTAATACCCTATACAGTTGTGCATCGGTAATGAACCTTATACTTGAACATGGAGTACTGCAGTAGTGCCGTGTACTGTCGTCATAGTACTGGCCCCCACATACTTTGTGTTATACAGTATTTCAGCTGTGCAGTATAGCGCACCATGCGGTACTGATATTTATAGACGGACACACATAAAAGTACTGATGTTCAGAGAGAGAAGTCCAAGTACTCTCTCTCTCTCTCTCTCTCTACCCCCCACCCCCATGGGATTTAAATTGGTTCCATTCAGAGTTATTCTCTGGCACGAGCAGTGAGTTGTTACTTTATAGGTGTAAAATATTGTGAAGGATCCATTCCTTGTGCCAAGCTGTGTTGCTGTTGTTGAAGAGGACTTCTGTCCACTCATGTATACTGTGCTTCTGGAAGTACAGTAGATTCAGTATAATGTGTATATAAGTAACACTAGAAAACCTAGACTCATAATCTTGCATTATGTCAGAATGTTCAGCTTTTTTATCAACGTGTCACCAGAAACCAATTATCTGTCTAATTTTATATATATAAAAAAGTGGTTCACAAATGGGCGTACAGGGTATACTTGAGAGAAAGTGTGCTCAGGGTAGTCTAATTTCAAGTCATTCACTCCTTTTCTTATTTGTGATATTTAATATATTCTTCAAAAGGTTCGAAATCGAGCATCGGGTGGATACCTCATATTATGTCCGAAGCAGCTAAACTTTTCAGGATTCAAATACTACTTTTGTATGACACTAGTAGGCTATGGAGAAAAGAAACAGCAACTGACCGACAGCAACGACATGCTAGATATGGTTTTCTCTATGTAGTCGGTTAAAAGCACAACAAACAGTTTGAGATCCACTGCCACAGCCTATTAGGCCAGTCAATCTAAGCTAAAAAGGGGCGTGACCCAAAATAGATTGCAATAGTAATCGCTCACGGTTATTTTATGATCCTTAGGGTCATCTAAATAACATAACAAAAATGGTTGTGTTGAATTGTGGATCATGTTAAATTCAGGGGTTTAAAGTTGGGGTACCCTTAAAAGCCTATACAAGGGAACCATTTCAAACTTTAAGTATGCTTTAAGTAGCATGTGACATGTCAAACTAGGGGGTTTCATGATTCTGAATCTATTCCAAGCATTAATTATGCACGGAAAACACTGGCTAAATAAGTTTGGCGATAGCCACTTGCCCTCATCACATTTGTGACAACATCTATGGCCGTTATTAGCCGAAAATGTATTATGCTTACAATTGTTTCAGAGTCATGTATAACCCTAGTTTGACATGTCACATGCTACTTAAAGCATTAACATTTTAAGTCTTTGCCTTATAGGTTTAACAGTACCCCAACTTTCAACATTAGCATTAGCGCTGCGTTATCAATGACATTAACATTAACGTTAGCTGTAATAATACTGTACAAATCTGCTGGTTTTCTGTGTGTTTTTCAGGATGGGCGACTGAGGCCCGGCGACCAGCTCATTGCCATTAACAAGGAGTCCTTGATAGGAGTGACATATGAAGAGGCCAAAACGATCCTCAACAAAGTCAAGTTCAGGTGAGAATGTGCATCTCTCTCTCTCTCTCTCTCTCTCTCTCTCTCTCACTCTCACTCTCTCAGAACTAAGGGCCAATGTGCAAGCATGATCAGTATTAAGAAACTCACATCTAACATACTAGTGTTGATTTTGACAACCTTTTTTTCTTCTTTTTTCCATGCTATAGTTTTTAAGCTGAAGTGTTTTAAGCCGAACCACAGTGGTTCAGATAAATCCCCGTTGTCAAACCCCACCCCCCCAAGACACACACACACACACACACACACACACACACACGCCCACACACACCGTCGCTTGGGGTTGGTGTTTTATTAGACAACCGCAGGGTTTCTCCACTCCCCCATGCGGAGACGCCAGCTGCCACTCCTCTCCTCCACTGAACAGACGCCCGGGTCAAACTGCAGGGGTCACTAGTGCACTAGACACAGACACTGTCCCCCGTGGTCTTCCGCATCCCGCATTTTAACACTGATAAATGGAAGTTGTGAGCGCCCCGGCTGCGCCGACGCAGCAATGCCAGGATATGAAGCCCAGGTATCTGGGTGCTGGCCCATGCATGCTTTCACCTCTACAGTAACACCACCACCCATGCATTAGCATTACCTAGTAGAGCGTATACTTCCTAGGTCCTCACAAATGGTTGAGGTATTAGGGTTATGAGAGTTATGCCGGTTGTCGTGGCTAGATGATTTCCAGATCTGCAAGCTAACAACGCATCACATTGTGACGTGTTGTGACCTTGTTGATCTGCTATATTGTTTTGTTGTTGTTGTTATTACTTGCGCGAGCAGAGTGTGCGCAAGTACTGTTTTCGGCTGCGTATTAAAAGACGTTTGTTGATGACGTAATCAATTTAAGTTTATAGTATTAACTTGCCTATATATGTCAGAGGTTTCAATAACTTGATTGGGGTCTGCTTATAGCGCAGTAGTTGATGGTGGAGAATCGGGGTGCCAAACAGAACTCTCTGCTCTGCTCACGCACAAGTAGGCCATTCTTGGCCAACTGGCCAAAGTGCAAGTTGGCAGCTCGACAGAGTGCATTTCTAGTTATTATTATTATTATTATCCTTTCACACAAATTGTCGAAGGTGCGCCAGACGTCTGTTTGGCCTACTACTACCACACAGGTCTGCACAAGCCTCGATGCACACTATGCAGAAATATATCCTACATGCCATGGGGCATGTTACTAACACCCCGAACTCCCAGGGTTATTTAATCCATTCAATCAGAGCGACCAGCCATTTATACTGTAGCAGCGGAGCACACTTAGCGACGGACCACTATCCCGGATGCAGCTGAAGTAGCTAGATGTAGCCAAAACACTATCCCGGATGCAGCTGAAGTAGCTAGATGTAGCCAAAACACTATCCCGGATGCAGCTGAAGTAGCTAGATGTAGCCAAAACACTCCCGAGGAGAACGGCAACAACGGGAGGTATGATTAATTCTAACACGACTAGCGACGGGGCCGCAATGGGCCGTCTAACACTTAATCTTTGCTTAGAATTGGACGGAATGATTTAGATCAAGAGTTATTCATGTTTTAAGATTTAAGATAAAATGGGGGGGAACATTTTCGATGACGTCCCACCGGAAAATAACATTGAATGTTGCGCAACAGACGCTCCCAGCCTGTGGAGCGATGCGATCGGTTTTGATATCAATAATCTCCGTCCTTTTTATCAGTCTCCGTCCTGAGTGCTGGGCGTTACTAATTGATTGAACGGAGAACTCCGTCCTTGCCGCTCAGGGTGTTAACTACATTCCATGCAGTATATATGCTATGCTACATGTACATGTATTCTTTATATTTTCCTCTCCTCTCCTCTCCTCTCCTCTCCTCTCCTCTCCTCTCCTCTCCTCTCCTCTCCTCTCCTCTCCTCTCCTCTCCTCTCCTCTCCTCTCCTCTCCTCTCCTCTCCTCTCCTCTGCTCCAGTCAGGAGAGTAAAGCAGAGATAGCGTACATCCCAGGTAAAGGGCCATTCCCCAGCATTACGACTCACCCCAACGGTGCCCAGCGAACCTCAACCAATGGCTACAGCACCAAAAAACGCCTAAAAGTCCGCGTCAGATCGCCTGAGGTAAGTACAATCTACAGTGGCGTACCACAACGATGTCTTTATTTTGTACAGCGAATCAGGCTGGAGTAACGTCCTGTATTCAACATCTTACTTGAGAGAACTTGAGTTGTAATTTGTGAAAATATACCAGTTAAAAATATATTATTCTTGTCAAGCAGAAATCTCCATATTTCATATTGTCCTAGTTTTGTTTCTTCGTGAACGTATGTCCTACTTCGTCACACAAAAGTAGCGAAACTAGCCAATCTAAAAGCAGAAAAAGCAGACTATAATGCATCTTGACCACATAGCCTAATGCATTGTTTCCCAAACAGTGGGTCAGGACCCACGGTTCCAATTTTTGTATGGGATTTGTTTCCTACATGTTTTATTATTACCGGTATACTATTACAAAAACAAAAGTAAAATCATTAGAAAGAAGAAAAGAAAGTCAGGAGACAACACTATTTGTTTTGTTTTTCGTCTTATAAATTATTTGATCGGCCCAAAACATTGTGTCCATTGTCATGATTTGTCACGATCCGAGTTGGCTTTGTCCGCGGCGTAACCGTCTTTAAATAAATTATATTAGAAGTGCCGATGGAAGAATGCATTGGGGTTTCATTTCCTGGGCCACTCGCTTTTCTGAAAGGGGGCGGGACTGCGGCGCTCTATACAGCAGCGGTTCCCAAACCTTTTTGGCCATGCACCCCCTGTTACCTCCCGACCTAGCTGACCCGACCTAGATTACTCCCCCACATGGAAATCAAAATCGCATAAGCTATATAGAGACATATATTTCCTATTTATCCACATATGCACATATATGAACCTGAATATGGCATATATATGCAGCATAGGCTATATTCTGCATATGCCTGCCATATGCAGACGCCTCCAGCTTGTCCAGAACGCTGCCGCCCGCCTCCTCACCACCACGAGGAAGCGTGAACATAATTTCCCCGGTCCTCGCCACACTCCACTGGCTACCTGTTAGATTTAGAATAGATTTCAAGATTTTATTATTTGTTTTTAAAGCCCTAAACGGTCTCGCACCCCAGTATTTATCACTCCTTTTAAATCCATACACCCCAGCCAGGTCCTTGAGGTCAGCTGACCAATTGCTTCTGACTATGCCCTCAACAAAGTACAGGTCTAGAGGTGACCGAGCTTTCTCAGTGGCCGGCCCCAAACTCTGGAACAGTCTGCCCATGGGGATTAGGTCCGCTCGCTCCATGGGAGCTTTCAAGTCCTCTCTTAAAACTCCTTCTTTCTCCATGGCTTTTGACTCTATTTGATTCTTGATTTTAATTTTTGCTTTTGCTCTATTGTACTGCAACTGTGTAGTTTGTTGCTCTCTTTTGTTTGTGTGGTTATACCATGCTATTTTTGTCTTGGTTTCTTTTTTCTTTTACCTGATCCTGTACAACCCCCCATTAGCCCCCTAGAAGGCGCTCGCGCACCACAAGGGGTGCACGCACCACAGTTTGTGAACCACTGCACAGTACCTCCACACTGGGTTGCACCTGGGTTTTCAGGGCTAGCACCGACAACTTACAAGGTGACCAGTGACCACCCAAAACTTTTGTTCAACTAAAACGGTTACACAGTATGACTTTATTATTATTATTTTATATTTATATATTTATTTGTTGGCGTCAGGAGCCAATCTTGACTAAGGGCTGTGTTCCAAATCCAATGAGCTGGCTGATAGCCTCTGGAACTTCAACGTGAAGTATGAGACTGGATTAGGCAAGATTCTATTTGGAGGATCAGGGTTGAGTAAAAAGCAGGGATGGAGTGAGGATCAGGGTTGAGTAAAAAGCAGGGATGGAGTGAGGATCAGGGTTGATCAAAAAGCAGGGGTGAAGTGCATGCAGTCAGAGGTGTGGATGTTGCACTATGGGGTGACCAGATCCAAACTGTTCATTTGAGTATCGCTTGTGTGGGACAAGTTGGACGGGGGGACAGTCACAGGACAGGACAGGACTGGATTAGCAACTTATACTTTTAGTTGCTAAAAAACACATCTTGCAGGAAACTATTAGGGGACTAACTATTAGGGCGGCGGTGGCCGGATGGTAACCGCAAGGTTGCCAGTTCGAACCCGGGCTCCCCCAGAGTCAGTGTTGAAGTGCCTTGCATGGTTTCAGCTGCTATCGATGTATGAATGTGTGTGTGAATGGGTGAATTGATGGACAATTTGGATAAAGGCGCTATATAAATGCACCATTTACATTTAGGGCATTTGAACACTGATGCCTGCCAGTCACAATGTGGGACAGGTTCTCAATTTGTGGGACGCCTGTAAAGTCTTGCAAATAAGAGACTGTCCCACACAAAGGGTCACCCTACCCTATGTTGCACTGGTTCCCAAACAGTGCAAGGCATTAAAAAAAGAAAATGTAATATATGAATGTTGCTTTTGAATACTTAGGCTATTTGTGCTACCTTTATTTGTATGATAAAATAGGGCACTGAACTTACATAAGCACATAAAAAGTGGTTTCTATTATTATTATATTAATTATAATAATAATAATAATAATAATTATTATTATTATTATCTAACTAATACATCCTGTTTTTATAGAATGCCGTGTATTCAACTGTAGTTGACTCTATAATGAATCTAATATTAAGGATGATCTCCATGTTGATGCAGGTGGAGCCAACCTCAGTGTCTTCAGCGTCTCCAGACCACTGTCCTCCAGATACACACATCTCAGGTACTGTCCTCCAGATACACACATCTCAGGTACTGTCCTCCAGATACACACATCTCAGGTACTGTCCTCCAGATACACACATCTCAGGTACTGTCCTCCAGATACACACATCTCAGGTACTGTCCTCCAGATACACACATCTCAGGTACTGTCCTCCATACACACATCTCAGGTACTGTCCTGCTGATACACACATCTCAGGTACTGTCCTCCTGATACACACATCTCAGGTACTGTCCTCCAGATACACACATCTCAGGTACTGTCCTCCAGATACACACATCTCAGGTACTGTCCTCCAGATAAACACATCTCAGGTACTGTCCTCCAGATACACACATCTCAGGTACTGTCCTCCTGATACACACATCTCAGGTACTGTCCTCCAGATAAACACATCTCAGGTACTGTCCTCCAGATACACACATCTCAGGTACTGTCCTCCAGATAAACACATCTCAGGTACTGTCCTCCAGATACACACATCTCAGGTACTGTCCTCCAGATACACACATCTCAGGTACTGTCCTCCAGATACACACATCTCAGGTACTGTACTGTCCTCCAGATACACACATCTCAGGTACTGTCCTCCAGATACACACATCTCAGGTACTGTACTGTCCTCCAGATACACACATCTCAGGTACTGTCCTCCAGATACACACATCTCAGGTACTGTACTGTCCTCCAGATACACACATCTCAGGTACTGTACTGTCCTCCAGATACACACATCTCAGGTACTGTACTGTCCTCCAGATACACACATCTCAGGTACTGTCCTCCTGATACACACATCTCAGGTACTGTCCTCCAGATACACACATCTCAGGTACTGTCCTCCATACACACATCTCAGGTACTGTCCTCCATACACACATCTCAGGTACTGTCCTCCAGATACACACATCTCAGGTACTGTCCTCCAGATACACACATCTCAGGTACTGTCCTCCAGATCAGTGGTTCCCAAAGTGGGGTCCAGGGACCCCCAGGGGTCCTTGAGGGAGTTCCACGGGGTCGCCAGCTAAATGATAGTTTGTAACCAAATGGGCCCTTATGGGTCTGTAACTCTTTTCCATTTGTACACTCTCAGAGTTAAATTAACAGTGATTTTACAATATGAATTGGGGGTCCCAGAGATAGAAATGCCATTAAATGGGGGTCCGTAGACTAATGCATGTCAAAATGGGGGTCCCTGAAATTAATTAATAAGATCTGTAAAAATCTTCTCTTATGGTATATCTTTTTAAATGGGGGTCCACAGGCTAATTAGTGTCAATTTGGGGGTCCTTGGTCTGAAAAGGTTTGGGAACCACTGCTCCAGATACACACATGCAGGTATACTTATGTATACCTTTCCTACTGGCATCCCTCTCTGCTGCTCTCTCTCTCTCTCTCTCTCTCTCTCTCTCTCTCTCTCTCTCTCTCTCTCTCTCTCTCTCTCTACCCTGCCTTTATTTTCTTCTTTCTAATTATTTGATCGGCCCAAAACATTGTGTTCATTGTCATGATTTGTCACAACCCAAGTTGGCTTTGTCCGCGGCGTAAACATCTTTAAATAAATACTTTTTGCAAAGCCTATGGGGAAAATTAATGCTGAATTATTTCCTGGGCCAATCGTCATTCTGAAAGGGGGGCGGGACTGCGACGCTCTTATAGTCCCAGATTAACCCGTTAATTCTGGATGTGTTGAGATTAAGCCTGACAAGATCGTCATTAGCTGACGGCTCAGACGACTCTCAGCTCTCATCTGTGTGCTTCTATTGGCTAAGCCAGGGAACATATGGCGTGCAGACGAGGTTCAAGGTTGAAGTTGATCTGTATTGTCAGATCTTGGAAGGGCTCACACGTCACTTACAGCTCCTACATTATGCTATACTAGGGCTCACATGTCACTTACAGCTCCCACATTATGCTATACTAGGGCTCACACGTCACTTACAGCTCCCACATTATGCTATACTAGGGCTCACACGTCACTTACAGCTCCCACATTATGCTATACTAGGGCTCACACGTCACTTACAGCTCCTACATTATGCTATACTAGGGCTCACACGTCACTACAGCTCCTACAGTACATTATGCTATACTAGGGCTCACACGTCACTTACAGCTCCTACATTATGCTATACTAGGGCTCACACGTCACTTACAGCTCCCACATTATGCTATACTAGGGCTCACACGTCACTTACAGCTCCCACATTATGCTATACTAGGACTCACACGTCACTTACAGCTCCCACATTATGCTATACTAGGACTCACACGTCACTACAGCTCCTACATTATGCTATACTAGGGCTCACACGTCACTACAGCTCCTACAGTACATTATGCTATACTAGGGCTCACACGTCACTTACAGCTCCTACATTATGCTATACTAGGGCTCACACGTCACTTACAGCTCCCACATTATGCTATACTAGGGCTCACACGTCACTTACAGCTCCCACATTATGCTATACTAGGGCTCACACGTCACTTACAGCTCCCACATTATGCTATACTAGGACTCACACGTCACTTACAGCTCCTACATTATGCTATACTAGGACTCACACGTCACTTACAGCTCCCACATTATGCTATACTAGGACTCACACGTCACTTACAGCTCCCACATTATGCTATACTAGGACTCACACGTCACTTACAGCTCCTACATTATGCTATACTAGGACTCACACGTCACTTACAGCTCCTACATTATGCGATACTAGGGCTCACACGTCACTTACAGCTCCTACATTATGCTATACTAGGGCTCACACGTCACTTACAGCTCCTACATTATGCTATACTAGGACTCACACGTCACTTACAGCTCCCACATTATGCTATACTAGGACTCACACGTCACTAACAGCTCCTACATTATGCGATACTAGGGCTCACACGTCACTTACAGCTCCTACATTATGCTATACTAGGGCTCACACGTCACTTACAGCTCCTACATTATGCTATACTAGGGCTCACACGTCACTTACAGCTCCTACATTATGCTATACTAGGACTCACACGTCACTTACAGCTCCCACATTATGCTATACTAGGACTCACACGTCACTTACAGCTCCTACATTATGCGATACTAGGGCTCACACGTCACTTACAGCTCCTACATTATGCTATACTAGGGCTCACACGTCACTTACAGCTCCTACATTATGCTATACTAGGGCTCACACGTCACTTACAGCTCCTACATTATGCTATACTAGGACTCACACGTCACTTACAGCTCCCACATTATGCTATACTAGGGCTCACACGTCACTTACAGCTCCCACATTATGCTGTTTCCCAAACAGTGGTTCACTAACCCATTTTTGGGTAACGGACCAATTTGTTTGGGTCACCACGACTTGAGTAAAATTTTTAAATGATTTTCCTACATTAATATATACTCGAATTACTGTACTGTACTGTACTGTACTGTGCCTTACCATGTGCTGTACTGTACCGTGCTGCTGTGCCCTGTGTATGTGTGTGTGTGTGTGTGTGTGTGTGTGCGCGCGTGTGTATGTGTGCGTGTGTGTGCAGTGAAAAGGGGAGGGGTGGGGGAATGAGGAAGTTGTGATGTAATTTGCATCACAGCGAAATGTTGCGCAATAACAGTGTGTCTGATAAAAGTAATATTTGTACAGTAAATATGGCAGTTGTGGGGAAGCGATGTAGTGCATATGGATTCGGGTGGCGTGCAGGATTTGTTGTGCATGGAGAGATGTGTGCTAACGGAGTGGTTTGGTAGGAGAAGGAGCACGGATAAACGGCCATGCTTGTGTGTACCCCCTTTTTATTAGGGTAGAAGGATATATATATATATATATATATATATATATATATATATATATATGTATGCGTGTGTGAGTGGCACCGTGGCTACAAACAGACATGTGGCACACATTGACTCTATAGGGCTAGTAAAAGTTGTCCATTCTGTCAGGAGGAAGAGAGACTTGAACATCTATGGTTATGGTGCCCAAGGCTTGGTAGTCTGTTTGTTCTGCTACAGAGATGGTTTAACAGTTTTAATGAAGAGCGTAATGATGCATTGAGCAAGAGTCACTGCTGGTTTTGTCTCTTGAGAGAGAGAGAGAGAGAGAGAGAGAGAGAGAGAGAGAGAGAGAGAGAAGATTTTTATATTATTCTGAGTGCCAAAAGCATGCAATTTGTAGAACTGTCCTGATGAATGTTTGATTGTAAACAAAAGGTTAAATAAAGGCTTTGTTAAAGGTCTCTCTCTCTCTCTCTCTCTCATCCCTGTAATGGCTCACTCTCTCCTGGCTCTCTATTCCATCACGGTGTTGTCAGTTGGACCTTCATGTCCTCTCTGTGTGTGTGTGTGTGTGTGTGTGTGTGTGTGTGTGTGTGTGTGTGTGTGTGTGTGTGTGTGTGTGTGTGAATGATGTCCATGCTATGATGTGAACCATCATTCCTTCTCCCTCTGAAAGCTCTGCTGACACTGTTTCACCCACCCTAACTCTATTCAATTGATCTTTATGGTGGACAGTTGAATCGAAATGTCCTCTCTCTCCTCTCCTCTCCTCCCCTACAGGCTCATCCGCTGCCCAGCGATCAGGGGCCAAAGCCAAGATCACCCTGGACCCCCACATACGTCTGAAGTCGGATAAGTTGGACCTGGTGAGTCTGTCACCTTAAGCCCACCCACCCACAGCCCACACACTTACAACTTGTCGAAAAGGTATTTTCAGCCAAAGTTTCCCCTATAGTTTACATAGACAAAACAATACATTAAACATGTCGACACAGAACAATACACTTACAACATCAAGAAAACATAGATGCTCTCCAAACCACTCAAACACTACATCAAGACCAGAAGCAACTGCACTGAAACACCTAACAAAATACTAATAATAGTGATACTAATAATAATAAAAAACTAAGATAAAGGTAAAGATAATCAAGCATTAAAGTACACACCTCTCTCCAAAAGTCAAAATCAAGTACAAATGGGTTTCAGGTCTACAAGCAAAGAAACCTTGAAAATGTTAAATGATGTAATTGATCTCAAAGAAACAGACAAGTTGTTCCAATCAGATGGAGCTTTAAACTGAAATGTACGTCTCCCAATTTCGTTAGATGTTGTGGGTACAGAAAAATTAAGTTGTTAAGTATGTCTAAGAGGGTATCTAGAGTTATATGTAACTAATAACTGTTTTAAATATGATGGATAATTAAAGTAAATGCACTTAAAAAGGAAAAGCATCCAGTGGAATTGCCTCCTCGTTTGAGGAGTTAGCCAATTTAAGGTATCATACATGACACAGTGGTGTGTCTGGTAGGGACACCTCAAGACAAAGCTACAGATACTAATTATTATAATAATATAATATAATATAATATAATATAATATAATATAATATAATATAATATAATATAATATAATATAATATAATATAATATATAATTAATTATTAAAATAATTTAATGAATGGAGCTTCAGTAGTATTCTGATAAATGATATCACCATAATCAATAACAGGAAATAAGAGTTGTTGAACAATGAGTTGTTGAATATATACGGACCCCAACGTATACTATAACATATACGTATACCCGACGCCCAGGACGAAGTTTATTGATACGAGAACGGATCGCATCGCTCCACAGGCTAGGAGCGCCTGTTGAACGGATCGCATCGCTCCACAGGCTAGGAGCGCCTGTTGAACGGATCGCATCGCTCCACAGGCTAAGAGCGCCTGTTGGGCATTCCTCAATGTTGCATAATACGTCATCGAAAAACTCCCTTCCCTGTTTAGCCGACGAAAACGAAAATCTTAACACATTAATAACTCGCAATCTAAATAATCCCGTCTAATTATGGAAAAAGATCCTGTGTTAGACAGCCCTCCGTTGGATAGCCTTACTGGGGGCTTGGGTTACAAGCAGGATTTTCAAACCTCCATAAGTCGGAATCCAGCAGAGCTGTCCATGGTGGATCTTATGCAAAATTCTGATGTAAAGTGACAATATTTGCCTTTGACATGTAGTGCAGTAGATGTATTGAAAAATGTATAGGTACTCAAAAAGTGCAGTAGGCCTACTTGAGTATAAATTCACTTATAGTTACTTCCCATGACCCACTGACTAATGTCCAAGAGCATTTGTCTAACTCGGAGGGAATTATCTGCTCCTTCTTTTTCCGCCCCGGTCTTTTTGAATGGGTTCGTGCTCTTAGAAACATGGGTGTAATTCATCACAGAGGCACTCGCCAGCCTCCAAATGCACTTTGGCCAAATTAAATCTCTCTCTCTGTTGGAGGTGCATGGAGAGTTCCCCTCCCCTCAATAATTGTCCCCCTGCCCGCCTCTGGCCACGCTCCAGTGGCGTGCAACGCCTACACCATCTGGCAATGGGACAGCACGGAATATACAGCTTGTGGTTGAAGATTTTTATTTATATATATCTTTTTTTTTACCTAAGTAAAAGTATCAATGCCGCAGTATTGAATTACTTTGATGTTTTATCATTCACTGCCAGATTTATTTTGCCCCCTGTTCTCCCCTTTTCGTTTATCTTAGCTTTTAAAGACATATGCTGTGCTTAGCTTTTTATTTTTATTACTCGCTCCCCCGGTTTATCGCCGACATGGACATGTTGTGCTTTGTTCACAGGGAAAATCAAATATTCAATTTTATTTTATTCTGTATACATTTTTTGTAGTACTATCCTGACCTCTGCCCCCCGCCCCACCCAAAAAATGAAATACTCCACAGCAATTACATACCCCACTCAGTCCTGTTGAACCTTTATAGGCCATTCATTACCTAATTATGCAAATTTCTCAACAATTTGTATTATAAAAAATATAGCAAATTTTCCAATTTGAACCAAAAAGGCCTGTTGGCTGCCACATTAGTAGTACAATATGCACTGTTAAGAATCTTGCTAATAAAGTATTCAATCAATCAATCAATCAGTTGATTCACAAAAACTACAAAATCACAAGCTTGTTGTGAGCTTGTAGCGCAGCTATTTTCTTTTGGCTAATGTTATCCCCAAGAATATATATATGGATGGAGCTTCAAGCGGTTAATATTTAGAATTCATGATTTTAAAAGCTGGATTTATGCTTAAGCCCACACTGTTCTCGCTATTCACGTATGACGAATATATATAGGGGTCTTAAGGTTGACTCACTGACGCAAGAAGAATAGCGGCCCGTCTGTGCGTTTGGAAAGTAATTCATAAGAAGTTGCGTGACATTGCTGAAGAGAGGCTTTTGGGACGTGTGGAAATGGAGGAGAGATGTGCACAGAGAAAGGCTGGCTGCTGCTGCTTGCTGTGTCTCTGACAACTTGACAAGGTCTGAAATAAACCCTTTTGGCTGAATCATGCTTCACCCCTCTGCATTGGAAGTTATGTAACGCCACTGCTATCGGAGCAGAAAGCTTGTATCTCTGCGTTAAAAAACTTTTTTTAACAATAAAACGACAATATGCCTGCTCGTAACATTGACGTAGCATTGACGTTTCGTGACCTTGTAGATTGTCTAGTTTCACTATTTTCGAAGATATAATCAATGTGAAAGTGGTTAAAGGATGCTCACAAGATACAGGATAAAAAAGTGCAATTGGAAGTGATGATGACACAAAGAAATGAGCAGACACAACACAATTGGAAGTGGAACAATAAACCACCCACTTGAACATTTAGTTTCTGTTACTGAACAAACTCTCAATTCACAGCAATTAATACTATCAGAATAAAGTGCTTCAACCTCTTGTGACAGCCCAATGAAATGATGGCGATATTCCATAGTGTGTAAAATGTGGCCCAGCTCTCGTTGCTCAACTCACTTTACTAATTAAGATGACATAACCTTTATTCATATGCAGCGAAATTCAGCCGACTCATTTTTTTTTTTAACAAATCATTCTCATAATTGTTGTTTTCAGTGTTGGACAAAGTACTCAACCCAACTTGAGTGAATTTATACTCCTGGTCAAATAGAACATTTCTGATGAGTAGTGAAAAATAGTTAAATTGGCCGATCTACAAGCTCACAACGAGTCTGCTATACATACATTTGGTAGGCACACACTCTCAGAGTTACAGACCTGTGACGGTCCATTTGGAACACCCTCAAGTAACCCAGAGGGTGCCTAGACCTCACTTTGAGAACCACTACAATACTATGTAGACAATGCAGTACTGTATAATGTATGACTGAATTTGTGTTTATCCAAAATTATGGCCAAAATTCTGAAGCTTTTTTAAAGGAATGGGACCGTTAAGAGGGTATCGTTAAGGAACCGGAATCGTAGGATCCCAAACCCTAGTTGTGATATTAGGTGGTGGATATTAAGTGGTTAATTCATAATATGCTTTTGTTTCAGTCCAAAGAGTCTCTTCCTAGAAATGTAGTGAAGTCAAAAGTGCAATATCTCTATTCACATTGTAGCAGATAAATAAACATACTCCAAAGATTAAGATGTGAGATGTGAGGCTGATTCTACATGGCTTCTAAATCAATAAGTTTGTTCAGAAATGTTCAAAAATAGCAGATGGCTTGTACATGCTTGCTTGATCTGCTTTTTCTGAGAACTACTGTTCCACACAATCCTGCCGTGACCACCATTAAATGTTCAGTTGACTCTTAACTATTGAACAGATGGATGATTTTATAAAAAAATCTTCCCGCCAACGTGCAGCAATTTTTACTTGAGTCGTGACCCATAAAAGTACTACTCAAATGTACTTAGTCACTGTCCTCTACTGAGTTCTGACCCATTCAGGTCAGTTTACACTCAGAGTGTAGGAACTCTGCTCTGCCTTGCACTGCACAAAAGCGCTACGCAAGTTATTATGGGAAGAAAAGCGGGATCGATAACTCGGGGCACATAAGTTGAGCTTGAATTAATATGCGTGTAAGCGCTTTGGTTGAGCTATAGCACCTCTGCATTGATGCTGCAAACCTGCTGTGCGTGTAAATTGTGCAATGGAGGACAAAGTATTAGACACCAGTCAATACTGGTATTTAAGTATTCAAATGTACAAATTACATTTGGAAGTACATTTAGTTTTTTGGAATATCTAATTGAAATTTAGAACATGAAAATAAATGAATGAATGAATGAATGAATGAATGAATGATAGCAGATTCTGAAGATCTGCTATTTTCACTTAAAAGGATATAGCTAACCACTTGCTTGCAGTACAGTAAGTGGTTAGTTTATAATATTTTGTAAGTTGAGTTTCCAGACACCCTTCATAGAAATGTAGTGGATTTAAAAGGTACAATATTTCTATTTGAATGAAATGCAGCAGAGTGAAAGCAAAAAAACAACAAACGCAAACTAAGAAATAGTAGTACAATATGTAAGTAAAATAAATTGGTTACTCTCTTCCAATGCGCGTACTCTCTTTGGTCACTCTCTTCCAATGCGCGTACTCTCTTTGATCATCTATTCTTTCAATGCAAGACATCAGCATGCAACTACGTGTAAATCATAAGCCATAAATAACTCTTATCTCTAATGCCCAAACCTGATTTCTAATCATAATCCCAATATTATTATTTTTTTCTAATTGTAAACCTAGTGCCCTTATATGTCACCCCTTAACCCTACATTTATTTGGCATTTTTTACTATTTTGAAAAAACATTTAAAAATAGTTCAAATAACCGATCTACATTGACACGTTGTGAGCTTGTAGATTGGCTATTATATTTTTCAAAATAGTAAAAAAAAGAAAGAAAATAAGGATAAGGGGTAGATATAGCTAGTAGCTACTAATCCCCCCCCCCTGGGTGTTCCAGGGGTCGCCATGCAAATTGAACTAATGTAACGTCAACATCTGTTTACTCACAATAACCCCCCTGCATATGTCGGGCTGTTCAAAAATAACTGTCTGTCTGTCTGTCTGTCTGTCTGTCTGTCTGTGTGTCTCTCTCTCTCTCTCTCTTTCTCTCCCTCCCAGGCCTTGTCCTATCTGGGTCTGAACGTCACAGAGGAGAAGAAGAGAAGGTTAAGACAGAATCTGAACACGGACCCACAGGGCACTGTAGCCTATGGAGGTACATCACGCACACGCATGCGCACGCACGCACACACATAGGAATAGTTTTATTTGTTTGTCAACTCATAATTCTACATTTTTGCGTCATTGGTAAAACCTGAAGGAAGGAAGAAAGAGGCCCAATTTCTTTCCAATATGGCTATGAACCTATCTGTGAAATGAACCAATTCCTGTCTGTCTGTCTGTCTGTCTGTCTGTCTGTCTGTCTGTCTGTCTGTCTGTCTGTCTGTGTTCAGACTTTGTGGAGGCAACCCGCAATGTCTTCGAGGATAATCTGGAGGAGGCGGGGCTATCTCAGAGTCCCTTCATGTTCTCCTATCACGAAGCAGCCAGTTTGATGGACACATCTGCCTTCCACTCCCCTGTAAGAAACTCCTGCTTATGTTTATTGTTAATTTTTTTTGTTAACTAAAACATTCTAGTAGATTTTGTATTATTATTATTAAAAAGATGTGCATGTTGACTAACGTGTGTGTGTGTGTGTGTGTGTGTTTGTGGTATGTGTGTTTGTGGTATGTGCGTGCGTGCAGACATATGAGTCAGAGAGCAGTTACAGCAGTGAGGAGTTGGAGCAGTTCCAGACGGAGGTGAAGCAACTACAGACTCAAATGAAACAGCTCAAGGTCATCATGCGCACACACATGCACACAATCGCGTGTGTGCGCGGCCGCGCGCGCACACACACATACACACACACACACACACACACACACACACACACTGCATTTTCTCACTGTCGGGCCAATATTATTTGTGAATTGTCGATGCAAAAATCTAACTTTGTCACACGAAACGAAAGTAACGGAAAATATCAGATCTACAAGGTCTAATAAATATCGAACCAATGAAAAGTATCAACAAGAGCAATATTAACTACATTGAATCTATTAATTAATTCACATTCTCGTCTATGTCTGTCCACCGACAGACGCAGATGACTTGTAACATTTCATTGGAGCAGCTCCGAGTGCATTCTTATCATCCAGTGCCTGGTTATATAAAGCTACTTACAGTAGGGCTACAGTTGCCCTTTAATTCTCATCAGAGAACGCCTTAAGAACAGTCAGTTCCACCACATCACTGCAAGGATTTCCTCAGGATGTTTCTAAGGGATAACCCTTTGATCTCTGAGTGTCTGGCCCTAAGCTGCTGAAGCAGTACTTTATGCCTCGCTGGAAGGTCTTTGGAAACCATTTTCCTCAAAGTTTTAATGGAGCCGCACGCACGCACGCACGCACGCACACACACACACACACACACACACACACACACACACACACACACACACACACACACACACACACACACACACACACACACACACACACACACACACACACACACACACACACACACACACACACACACACACACACACACACACACACACACACACACAATATTACAGTACATTGTGTTTCAATTTAATGACGTTTAAGACCTTTTTACTGTACTTCTACTGTACAAGCTCACAATGCCTTGCAGTGAGCTTGTAGATCGGCTTTTTTCACAATGTTTATTAGTGGAACCGAGTCAAACTAAATGTAATGCCCCCCACCCTGACAAGTGTTTGTCAGGGTGGGGGGTCCCCAGTTCAAATATGAGTATTTTGGGTGGCGCAGCCTAAGAAGTCTTAGGCACTTTAACCACTGCACCAAGCGCCTGTAGATTGGTTATTTTTCCTAGAATTGCGATTCTCCACATGAATCGATTCCCCCCTCCCCCCACCGCTATAAACAATATTTTCTATCATGGCAATAATAATAGTTTTCCATCTTGGCACCAATATTTTCCTTCATAAATCATAAACTAATTCTGCATTTTGCCACGTTCCGATGCATTCACCTCACATACAGAAACGCATGAGTGCGCACGCACGCACACACACACACACACACACACACACACACACACACACACACACACACACACACACACACACACACACACACCATGTCCATTTCTAACCATAAGCCTAAAGCCGAAAAAGTCAACAGAGTTGAAGGTCATGTGTATTACGTACAAGCCATAAAAGCCCCTCTCTTCACAGCATCTCCTCTTTCTTTTTAAATTATTTTTTATCACACGATTTTGTAACCCATTTTTCACCCCTGTGTCAATTATCTAATGTGAGCCTGGGCTCTACACACCCTCCGCCAACCTAGTCCCCATATATGGGGGACATGGGGAGAGCAACGGACTTGAACTCATGCTTCCTTCACGCCTGAGTGTCCAGGTTGCTGCCTCAAGTTTCCCTGGTTGGACGTAGCGCGTGGAAGGAACACGTTATTCCAACCAGTTCCTTTCCCCTCTATCAGGCGCCCCGGCTGGCCAGGGGGAGGCAGTTTAGAGACCAGGATCACTGCATGTTTTTTGTGAGGGTATCTACCCTAGGGGACACGGGGAGAACATGCAAACTCCACACAGAAAGGCCCTTTCGCCAACCCCGCCTCGGGTATGGTGATGACGCAGAGGAGGAAACACGGCGCCAGCACCCACAGTGTCCCGAGCGGGAATTGAACCCAGGACCTTCTAGCTGTGAGGCGACAGCACTACAAACTGTGCCACCGTGCCCCCCAGTGTCTCCTCTTTAAATAGCTGGTTGGAGACCCAAGTTGACGTCCCTTTTTTGTTAGGCTGATTGGCCGAAGGGGTTGTCTGTCAACGCTGTACTCCCGCAGCCAACCATGCATTAGCAGGGTCGACTCCACACAAAAGAATGGAAATGCGATTTGAAGGGGGAGTGGTTAACCAGGCTGCGAAAATCTTGTACGCTTTTTTACGTAAAAAAGTGGATAGAGCAGATCATGTAATTCATTCATTGGGAGATCTAATGGTCAAATGTCTTTTGACGAAAGACTATGAGCTTCAGTTCTTGAGCGATTCTCACGACCCTCTACCATATTGCCGAATTTCGTGGAAAACAACAGCACACAACTGCCAAAACTGGAAAAAAAGGCGGAACCCATACAAAAACAATAAGGGCTCTTCGCCTCTTTGGGCTTGACCTCTAACGATGGTAGCGCTGTCAAACAAGTCTATGAAGCTATCTGAAAAAACGTTAAATCTTCAACCAATATATTATAGAATATGTAGAATGTGTGTTCATCTCTCTCTCATCTAAGGGGTCATTGCAGGGCCGGAAATAAATATAAGACCCCTGTTTTATTTTATAACACCGAACATAATGCTATATCTCTATGTTACTTATGTTAGCCTTGGAGAAGTACACATACTGATTCAACTATTTCACAACCCAGCAAAATTACCATTGCTGCAGATGTTCACAATCAACACAGTTGTAATTTTCCCACCCAGTATCCACACTACTGGGTTCATTTGTATTTTAATGGCTGTTGATGGTCTTAAAATGAGCAGTGGTATGGAGCCTTGAGCTGGTCACAGCAGATGTTTCCATATATTACTGTTTTGATTTGGTCCAACATCCGTCTACCAGGCACTATACCAGGGTTCCTTGAGGGGGTTCTAAAATGTACCAGACGAATCTACATTGTAGTATCATTCCGTGTTAGTTTCACTCTGAAAGTGTGCAAAATGGAACTAATGGTTCCATGTGTACGCTCTCAGATTACAGACCCATACGGGTCCATTTGGTTCCTAACTGTCCATCATTTGGCTGGGTCAAGGTCCCCAGAAGGGCCATGGCTCCACTTTGAGAATCTTTAAAACATGAACACCAGCACAATATTATTTAAAATGTAATTGTTGTTTATGTTGTTTCATTTATCGTCCTTTTGTTTTAGCTTTTTAGTCTGGTTAATGCATTTTCTAACTTGGCCGTGGGCTCAGCAGTGTTATAAATGAGGGCTCTAAAATAAAGGTTGATCTATTGGAGGCTACATCATGCAGTCCTTGCAGGTTTGCTTCGCTGTATTGATTTCCATCATCCCTTAACGGCTGCAGCTGTCATTGATACAGTGTGTGTCACTCTGATTGTAGACACTGGCTTTGTTTGACAACACAGAGTTTTGTCCTAGAGAAAAGTGCTGTATTGTCCTACTGTGTTGCAGGTCATATTCAATGAATGGGTAGTGAAGTGGTAGCAGGCAGCTAAGTAAATTGTCCTAAATTAGTGCCTGTTGTTGATCTAGAAAAGGTCATTCATGCCCTCATCCCATCCCACTTAAGGTCCCTGCATGCACACTGGTGCGTTTTTCAGATTTTTAGCAGCGTCTGATTTCCGAAAAACGTGTCCAGACTGCAAAGGACCTTTACTGTAATACACACCATACTGGTCTAACTCGGAAATCACTTTCCTGTCTGCAACTTGTGAAAAGCGCTGCTGCCAAGTCCTGTGAGTCCAGCCTAACGCAACAAACACAATGTTCCACTGTGTTTGTTACTGTCCTCCTTTATTCTTTATTCATTTCACTCATTATCTACTCTTCCTGGGGTCCACAACAAACAAACATACTACAACAAAAATAAAACTATGTAGGCCTACAGTCTTGCAAAAATACGTTAAAAACACAAATACATTCAAGAAATTATAAGTAAAAAGAAATATGTCATTGTCCTTCTTGTCCCACTGTGCTACTGTCCTCCTTGTCCCCCTGTGCTGCAGGTCATACTGAAGGACACGGAGCACAGCAAGAAGACCCTGGAGGACGAGCTGCAGAAAACCTCTGAGGTGAGGAGAGGAGAGGTCTTTGTTATCAGGTAGACCTTGTTAACATTTTTAGGATGGTGAGTTTCGTTCTCCCTCTGAGACAAAATAGACTATAAATACGTAGGCTTACTGTTTACACACTTTCATATCCCACAACAATAAAATATATTGTTCAGCTTGTTGAATAATTGTGTTAAATGTTCTGTAAAGTGATATATTTTGGTTAAAACAAGATGTTTATAGAGGCTATGCCTGTGACATCATCGCACCAAGAAGTAGGGGTCTTTGGGTAAACCCGTGACCCGGAAATATCCGGGATCCAACCCGGACCCGGCTCGTTCACGGGCCGGGTCCGGGTGACTCCGGTAACCGCTACCGTATGTATCGGTTCTCTGGGCTCCGACGGTGAAATTAGTAGGCTACTGTTCCACTATTACCTGACAGTCACAGCTGTCAATCACCCCCCTGCGTTGCCTGCCTATCGTGACGTGACGTGACTTTAGTAAGAAGTAGCAGTGGCACACTACTGTGTAGACAACAACAATGAGAAAGAAAGAAAATAGCTAGCATTCCCAAGTGTTTGCTGTTGTCCATGCAAAGTGTTTGCTGTTGTCCATGCAAAGTGTTTGCTGTTGTCCATGCAAAGTGTTTGCTGTTGTCCATGCAAAGTGTTTGCTGTTGTCCATGCAAAGTGTTTGCTGTTGTCCATGCAAAGTGTTTGCTGTTGTCCATGCAAATTCCACGCAGGTGATTATTACGCAGTGTCAGAATTTGCCTTCTGCATTATTTAGAAACAGGTGGTACGCAGTTCCGTTGAGTGATTTCCAACGAGCGCTTCCGAACTCCGCTCCATGCTACTCAATGTTTTGCCACTCAGTCTAGATGAGGTGGGCGTGTCCCGGTAGAAAAGTGATGCATATGCATACTCTATTGTTAAAAGAATAACAACGCTGTATTCCATAGTAATCATTGTCATTGTTTACTAGCTGGAGAGACAGGGTCAGGGACAGATATGTTACTGAACAAACAATAGCAATGAATACTATCACAATATATAGCTTTATTAAATAGCAGATCTATAGCAGCCTTAATGCAAGGCTTCACTGAAGTGAAGCCATTATACAACAGTTGTCAGTTACCAACAAACACTGTGTCGCGTGGCCAAAATAACTGATCTACAAGCTTACAACCAAAATCTACAATGTTATCCATTTCTGAACGGGCTGTTGTTTTGGGTGTTCCGTCCAGTAGGCTAGGAGAGCGCGGCGCAGGCGCGCAGCTGGTCTGATCAAGTGTGGACTGTGGAGTGATTTAAATGTGATTTGTCCCAGGGATAGGTGTTCCATCATGCTGGTTTAAGCACGGGTATTGAGCCTATTTCAACCAATCAGATTGCTTGGTCGGAACTACTTGTTATACAGTACTGTATACCTACATTAAGTCATTTTGCTGGGGACCCCGTGTAACTGTGAGCAGCACTGTGTGTTATCCCTGTAAACCCTGGCCCTGTAACTGTGAGCAGCACTGTGTGTTATCCCTGTAAACCCTGGCCCTGTAACTGTGAGCAGCACTGTGTGTTATCCCTGTAAACCCTGGCCCTGTAACTGTGAGCAGCACTGTGTGTTATCCCTGTAAACCCTGGCCCTGTAACTGTGAGCAGCACTGTGTGTTATCCCTGTAAACCCTGGCCCTGTAACTGTGAGCAGCACTGTGTGTTATCCCTGTAAACCCTGGCCCTGTAACTGTGAGCAGCACTGTGTGTTATCCCTGTAAACCCTGGCCCTGTAACTGTGAGCAGCACTGTGTGTTATCCCTGTAAACCCTGGCCCTGTAACTGTGAGCAGCACTGTGTGTTATCCCTGTAAACCCTGACCCTGTAACTGTGAGCAGCACTGTGTGTTATCCCTGTAAACCCTGACCCTGCGTGTGGTCGGTATTCCAGAGAGCGTGCATGACGGGGGAGGAGAACCAACGCTTGAAGAGTCGTCTGCAGGTGGCGGAGGGCGGGGCGGTGCAGAGGAGGGCTAACAGCGCTGAGCAAGACTATGAGGAGGTGGTCCAGCTGCTGGAGGCCGAGATCAGCGACCTGAAGACCCAGCTGGCTGGCAGCAAGAGGCATCCACGCAGCATGGAGGCTACCAAGGTAGGTGAACCCTTGCTTCTCAGGATAGGTAGACCCTCGTCTCTCAAGGTTGTATGTATAGACCAAGGTATGGGCATCCACGTAGCATGGAGGCTACCAAGGTTGTAAGCCAAATTCAACTACATTTTGAATACACATTGTCAGACACCCAAGGGGCCGGGTGCCGAGTCTGTAGACCCTTGTTTCCCATGGTACATAGATTATACAGCATAGATACGAGGCGCATGCGTTACCAGTCGGCCAAAGAGCCAGGTTCGGTAGCAAGCAGTAACGCAGTACCTACAAGATTATTGTTGTTTTAGGGAGATGTTTATGAAGGTGGTACATATAAGTATTGTTGTTTCAGATAGATGTTTATGAAGGTGGTATATGTATTGTTGTTTCAGATAGATGTTTATGAAGGTGGTATATGTATTGTTGTTTCAGGGAGATGTTTATTAAGGTGGTATATGTATTGTTGTTTCAGATAGATGTTTATTAAGGTGGTATATTGTTGTTTCAGGGAGATGTTTATTAAGGTGGTGTATTGTTGTTTCAGGGAGATGTTTATTAAGGTGGTATATTGTTGTTTCAGGGAGATGTTTATTAAGGTGGTGTATTGTTGTTTCAGGGAGATGTAGCGGAGCTGAACAGGAGGCTGATGAACATCGACAGCCAGCTGAGACGATCTGAGCTGAGCCGCAAACACCTGGAGATTTCCAACAGGAAACTGCTGGGCTTCGCACAGGCACGTATCTATCTATCTATCTATCTATCTATCTATCTATCTACATGCCCCCAGCACCCACAGCGTCCTCAGCGGGAATCAAACAGACAGCACTACCTGTCTGTGCCACCGTGCCCCCGTTTTCAAAACTTGTCATGTCAAGGACCCCCAAATTCATGTGCGTTTGCCGATGAACATGTAATGTGGTGGGATGTATAATGCCAAAGATGGTCTATGTATGAACCTTCCCACCACCCTCCCTCTCCCAGGCTGACAACAACACTGACAACAGAAATCAGCCCCCATCAACCAAGAGTCTATGACAGTTAGACATAATGATAATGCTCACGGACAGTCTCGACCCCACAGGCCATAGTAACTCATGACACTGTAATGGACTATGACTCGGTTGTGAGTCAGCCGCTATGGTAATGCTAACCAACCGGGCTCCCATCAGAGTAATCTTCACAACAACACAACACAATGCAACGCTTTTGCATTTTTACCCTTTAAGCAGAGAATGTGAACTGACTAAGTACTGTATTTCCCACTCTGCAATGCCTGATTTATATTTGCCTCTAATCCGATCCAGAAGAACACAGTTTGACGGCCATTGCTACAGAGCTGACAATGAGGTTATATCTTCCCTTCTTCTCTGGAATCCTGCCTCAAAGCAGACCAGAGGTAGAAAACTGTCGTTTCCTGATGTCATCGCTATTGACACATGCATCAGTAAGCAGGAACTGGGGATGGCAATGAAGGACCGGAAAGTCTGGCGTGGCATTATGAAATCCATGATCTCGACCGCGGTCGAAAAATGATGTGAGCTGTGTCAAGAGTCTGTGTCATTTTATATTCATAGCAATATACACTTTTAGAAAACCTTTTTTTACACAAACCTTCTCTTCTGGGAGTCCATGGCAATAAACATTTTCAGATGGGGGTCTGTGGCCAAATACATCATTTTGAGGGTCCTTGGCTTTTTTCTTTTAAACTACTGATTTAGAAGACATTTGTAGAATCGGCCTCTGGTCTTCTTGGGTTAAAAATCATGATAGCTCAGTCTACCACAGCGACAACGGTGCTGGTGAACAATATCGTTTGGACCACTTTCAAAGTGATTTCATGCACGATAAAACACACTGACAGCAAATCAAAATCCACCAGAAGGACATCTGGGATGCAATCGGTCTCGTTCACCCTCTGAATCAGTGATTGTTTTGTTACCGTTAATGGAGATGAGGAGACATGAATAAAGCTAACGTACGCTATAACTGGTAGGCTAGCTGGCATTGGCTACACCTATCTCACCTTTAAAATTAACAATCTGATTATTTCACCCCTCTCTCTCTATCTGCCTCTGTGTGTGCGTGGACTCTGATGTGCATGTCTCCACTGTCTTGCAGAGGGTTATTGTTCAGCATTGTGTTATTGCTATTGTACTCCGTGTGAACTCCCCTTAAATCATCCTTCAGAAGGAAGCAGAGAGTGATCCTGCATGGCCACACACACACACACACACACACACACACACAGAGAGAGACCACCCAGTGGCGGTAGAAACAGTTCCACACAGACAGGAGTGTATATGCATGTGGTCACTGCAGGACACACAGATGATTCACTTCCTTCTCCACTGTGGGATATGTTGGTCTTCCCTTAACGCATTAAAACTGTGAACATATCACTGTCATTTTAGATTAGCTATATTTGAACCACTTTAACCATTATTTTATATGCAGATATATAGATATAGCAGATATACAACTGAAACTTTTTCAGAAAACAGTTTGACGACATTTGTCGATTCTGCCTCAGGTCTTAACTCATTCTGGACGGGAACCCCTTTTGGTGTTTTAATTATGTTATACTTTAGAAGATCTACAAGCAGATATACAAGCTTGTAGATCTGCTAAAAAAAATTATCGTGAAAATGTAGCGCATATTTGAATATATATATTCAAGTGAAAGTTTGTAACTCAAATCTTTGCATCGGGGGGGGGGTCCCTGGAACAACATACTTTCAGATGGGGGTCGGCGGCCAAATACAGATCATTCTGGGGGCCCTTGACATTAAAATGGTTGAGCACCACTGACATAGAAACATAGGGTTTTTCAGAAGACTTTTAGGATTTAGATAGATTTAGATAGGATTTTCGATTTGTAGAATCGGCCTCAGGTCTATATGGGTTGATGGGTTAAGATACTTCTTCCACGGCGAGGGAGTGGCAGAGAACATCAGATCAGATCAGTGGTGGACAGTTACTTGAGTTGTATGCTTAAGTACAGTATATTCTTTGAGTTTGGGGGATTTTGCAAGCTAATGACTTTCCCTCCACTACAATTCTAGGAAGGAACTCTTGGGAGCAAAACTTGCATCATTATAATATGATGAATACTTCAACTTAAACTGTATTTCAAGGTACAAGCTCACAATGTAGATATAGTCTACAGTTTCACTTTTTGGAAATGTTAGGATTCTTTTTTCCTTTTTTTTTTTAGGGGGGGAAATGTTCTAAATGTAATAGGATAACATTGAGCCTATAGCATCTGTCTAAATAACGTTGTGTAATGTCTAAATTACACAACATCTAAATTACATTTTGACATTTGCATATACAGTAAGTCTGCCATGGTCGTCAAGGCTATATAGGTCAACTGCTAGTCTGCTACTACAGGATAAGGTGTAGTTTGAAGAGGTGCGTCTTCAGATTGCGGTGGAACATTGCGGGGTGGATCTGCAGTTCTAACTGCAATGGAGACTTCTGGCACTGCGGGGAAATAGCAGAGCAGATAGCAACGTCCCCAATGTGAACCCATGCAGCGCAGGAAGTCGTCTTAGTCGAATGCAAACCTTGTATGTCCAAACAGTTTATTTTATTATTAGTATTATTATTAGTATTATTATTGTTATTATTATCATAGCCAATGTCGTCGCTCTCTGTTGGGTGCGGAAACCTCATATCCAAAACTATTACTTTTCAGGATTCAAATAAAAAAACAGCACAAGTAGCAGATCTGTAGATGTGCTACTTTTGTAACGTTGTATTATTTATGATCAAGTAAGGCATTCAATTACAGGGGGGGGAAAGTTAGAACAGAGGTATCTACTATCTATACCCGATTGCGAAGATCTACATACAAGCTCACTACTCGTCGAGCTTGTAGATCTGCTTTTTTCACTGCTTTTGCGCGTCACTCTTGCGTGATGAAGTAGGACATTCATTTACAAAAAATAGAAAGTTGAAATGTGGAGATAGGTTTCTCCCCCACGGCGAAGTGACAGTCCTCCTGGGTGAAGGGGACACACAGCTCCGCTGACAGCTAAATGTGTGTGTGTGTGTGTGTGTGTGTGTGTGTGTGTGTGTGTGTGTGTGTGTGTGTGTGTGTGTGTGTGCGTGTGTGTGCGTGTGTGTGCCTGAGGCGCCACAGCCACGAGTACATCCACTGCGTTCCGTATTCTACTGCAACGCTCACTCCACCTATACAGCAATGCAGCACGCACATGCACGAGCGAACGAAAGAACGCGCACTCACACGCACGATACAAAATAAAATGCGTCCATTGAGCGTCTCAGTCGTACTTTGACCTTTGACCGCGCGACAATCTTTTGATCTTGGAAATCAAGCAAGTGCAGAAGTATAGTAAACGTCGCAGTTCCCATTAATGGCCTAGAAGGTGGCGCTATTTCCCCCACCTGCTGGTTGCAGAAGATGGGTATTTCTTGCACTCTTTATACCTTTTTTTTGTAAATTATGGTCCCATTCATTTTAAATTAATTCTACTGAGTAAAAACCTACCAGTGTGTGTGTGTGTGTGTGTGTGTGTGTGTGTGTGTGTGTGTGTGTGCATGCGCGCGCTCGTGCGCGCATGTGAGGTGCGTGTGTGAATTTAGTGGCATATCAAATACTGTATGGCCATATATGTGTATATATGGACTGTAGCCTACAATTATTAGAATAGATTTGTTGTAAAAGTTTGTACTTTTAATTTACTGTGTATCCTATTTTCCGTTTAATTATTTTTGTAGGCTACAGCTTTGTTCGCTGCTAACATTTTGCCTTCATGACAGCTTTGATATTGTCCTTGTATTTTTTGTTCACCGTTGAGGGGGCTGCTATAGTCGCCATAATGTCACTGACTGCAGCTTGTAAGTGACAATAAAACTAGTGAACCTTGAGAACATTTGGCACAAATGACCTCGCTTCACATTCATGTCCAACTGCCTCTAAATGCTCTGCTGGAATGGAGCTGCACTGCCCCCCGGTGGCTTGACAACACAACTGCAGTGACTAGTAGTGCTTCAGACTAGTAGTGCTTCAGACTAGTAGTGCGACAGACTAGTAGTGCTACAGACTAGGGGCTCCATTTTCATTCGAGCTTTCTAAGTACACAATTTGGGGATTTAGCAGTGGGGAAGGGGTGTTCCCCCACTAAAGTTGGTATTTTGGTTACCTGTCTAAATCCCTAAAACACCTCCGTTACCTGTTATATTATGCAAAGGTGTGTTTTGGGCGTTACAATAATTAAATCAATCACCATGCCACATGACATTGCCTTTAAGAGATCCCTTATCCGTTGCCCGTTATGCCCATGGAAGAGTGATGTGTTGCTGCCTTGAAGTCTCACTTGTACAATTTGGCATACAGCTTAAGGGTGCTTTTAAACTCCACTATCGTCTTTCCAAATGTGTGTGACCAAAATTGCAATTTAGGTGAAAGTGTGACAGCACGCCCATGACCACACCATAACGGTGTCCGCAAAATAGATAGCGGGTGACTAGTAGTGCTACAGACTAGTAGTGCTACAGACTAGTAGTGCAGCTGCTACAGACTAGTAGTGCTACAGACTAGTAGTGCTTCAGACTAGAAGACTTTTTTGCTCCTTCAACTGATATATGGATACATTATCACTATTTTATGGTAAGAAAACACTCAAAACAGCTTGTCTGGAATTCTCCTTTAAGACCTGAGGCCGATTCTACGCATGAAAAAAGATGTATTTTGAGAACCACTGATGTAAGATGTGAGATGGCTGATGATGTTGACTAACACAAAGTGTCTTCTTTGTCTTCCTCAGAATGTCCACAAAGTGCTCACCACTCAGAGCTTGTTTGGAGGGGACACCGGGTAAGATGATGACAACACATTATAGGCCTACATTTCATCTCCATATTCTACCTCATCTCCATATTCATATTCTTATCCTCTATGACAGTTTTTTTCTTCTTCTTGTAAGTCAATGCTCTACTTGATCATACTACAATGTCACACAAAAGTATCAAAAGTAGCAGATCTACAAGCTCGAAATGTACTGCGAAGGGACACGCTTTGAGCTTGATCAAAGTGATTTTCCATGGTTAAAATAAGTGTTAAATAGCTCTATTATTCTGATAGTAATCGTTGCTATAGAGTGTTTATTCAGTAACAGGAGTACGTCTCTCCATCTCTTTGTTAAACGGAAAATGCATTTTCAGATCGGACTCGGGATACCAATTGTATCCAATCAGGAACTCAGCCATGGTACAGGAAAAGCAAAATAGGAAGTGATGACATAAAGAAATGAGCAGACTGGGGTGCCCGGTGGCCTAGTGGTCCAGGCGCATGCCTATTGCCTAGGCTCTGGCCTGTTCAAGTCCCGCTCATGCTGCATGTCTCTCCCCTTCTCTCTCTCCCTCTTTCCTGACAATCTTCACTTGAAACTATCAATAAAGGCAGAAAAAGCCAAAAATAAAATGAGCAGACAAATTTGGAACTGTAACACTATACAAATGAAGCTGATAATCAGGCAGGAATTTTGTCACATGCCTGAAAATGTATTGTCTGTGTGGCGTGTGTGTGCGTGTGCGTGCGCATGTGCGTGTGTGTGCGTGTGTGTTTTCAGGAGTAACAGGTCATCTCCGATCACAGACAGTCCAGACGCTCCGTCTCCGCTGCCTGACCCCGCCTTCCAGCTGGCCGTGGTCGCCAGAGAGCTGGTCGAGAGCTCCCGTCACCTCAGCACTGATGAGCCCGGTACACACACACACACACACACACGTCCCTTGTGCCATTTCACATCAGAAATGACCAACTACGTAGTATGTTCCACAATAACTTGGCCTGTGTCATTGGACAGTAAAATAAGCAATACATTCTCATTACCATGTAAACATAAGGACAGGTGGACAGGACAGGTGCCCACCAAAAGCCCCCCTCTGCACATGCCTGCATATGTATACTGTAGGTATGATGAAAAAAAGGATTTACCCTATTTCAGGGTAGGCGTTTTTTGCAGTGGTGATCACTTCATGGATGCATTTTATGACTTTTGCAGTAAAAGTACATCTGACCATCCATTTCATGAAGAGGACATCTTAAATATATGAAAAAAAACAATGTCACATTTTTGTTGATAAAGAGTAGGACCAACATTACAAGAGAATATTGCTCAGAAAAGTCACCTTCAAGGCCTTATATAAAAGGCTGCTGATTCACAATCACAATATAACCAAATATTGGCATTCTGATTGTTTTGGGATGTAGGCACACTACCTGTAGACCATCTGTGCAAGTATGATGTAATAACAATCAGCAGGTAGAAAATGACAGAGGTTTTTTATTGCCTATGTGGTGAGTCACTTCATGGATCAATTTCAAGACTTTTGCAGTAAAAGTAAAAATAGTTATGGATTTCAGATTTATGAATGTATAATGTTGATCTTGGATTGTATGCATGTGTGAGTAACGCGAATACTATTCCACCCGCAGCGTTACCGACCATCTCAGAATCGGTGAGGCCGGACGCAAGCAAGCGCCATGTGTAGGCGAGGCGGAAACGCCCGCCACCCAGAGGGGAACGTTGACTGACAGAGCGGACACCACCTGCATCTCCACCCCCTGAACAAACAAACAGCACCACTTCTCCAACCGACGCCGCACTGTGACCGAATTTTATGTTGACCATGAATTCAGGAAACAAATCCGATCAGACGTACAAACCGCAACCACACCAAACCCCCGACATTCGCCGGACACTGCCGATCTACAAGCGTGGGACGCGTCGCAGTGCGACGCGTTTTGAGCTTCTAGGTTGCCTATTTCCGGCAAAAGATATTTAGAGTAGAAGGGGGACCTAGTATAGACCCCTGGGGGACTCCGGTCAACTAAGTATATAGGGCTTAAGTGGTTTAAACGCAATATTCCTCTATCACTGTTGTTCTTTGTTTGCGACCCTTACGAAAATGTCTCGCGCGCCACTTTTGGGTCCCAGACCCACAGGCTGAGAAACTACGCCTTAGGGGGGGCAGACAAGAAAAATAAATAATACAAATAAATAAATAATAATAATGATAATAAATACTGCTTTTTGAAAATTACTGAAACAACTGAAACTTAAGTGAGTGTGAGCGCTTTGCAGAGCGACTGCAAACATCTACGACAGGGTTTCCCTCTTGTTTTCTAACAAAGATTCTGACGATCTTTCGCATTCCGCTGGAACGTGGTGGTCAGAGCCGTAAGATGTAGATGCACGTAGACGCCGCATTGGCCACTTCATAGGTCAGCATCGCAGCCATACTGGCGGGGGCAACATGCCAAAACTGTGCGAAATATGCGTGAGAATATGTTTTCTTTTCTTTTAATTTTTTCATTTTTTTTAACCATTACTGTTACTATCTACATAAGACAGTGGTTCTCAAATCAGTGGTTTATGGACCACTAGAGGTCCATGGCATATTGCAGGTGGTCCATGGGAAAATGTTTTAAAATGCTTAAAAAACATATATTGTATAAAAGGAAATCATGTATATATATATTGTACATTTGTTAAATGTATAAAAAAAACACTGTATGTTTAAATAATATTTCATAAATCCATCAAATTTAAGAATTTGTGATCTTAGCTCAATAAACCTTGGTGTGTGCGGTGTGCATCCAAAATAGCAGATCTACAAGCTCACATTGCATCATACAGCAGTTGTGAGCTTGATAATTGGCATTTTTTGTGTGCACGAAATTGCCGTGCAGCTAAGTATCATTGTTTAAGATCATTAATGTTAAATGTGAATGAATTAGAAGAGAATAGAAAAGAATGTGTCATGCCTTGTTATACTAAATATATACTGTATATAGATGTAGGGGTGGGGGTGGTCCTAGAGAATTGTTCAAAATATTGAGGAAAAATGTCGAGAACCGCTAACAAAATTTAAGGGACTTTCTTATGAATATTCTATATCATACATGTCTGCCAGTTGAAAATCAGTTGAGAATTCAGTGAGTTATGAGGATTTGAATTGGGGTAAACCCTCCTGCTTAAAGACATACATGAATTATGAGTTATGATGGTTTTAATTGTGGAGAGATCTCCATGCTTCAATAGACACACATGCATTATGAGGCACGGCTTGCCCCTGCCAAAATGGCGGCCGCGCTGACGCATCACTCCAATGAACAGCAGCGGCCAATGTGGTATCTACGCGCATATATCTATGGTTAAAAAATAAATAAATAAACATTTAGATGCGCTTAGTTTAAAAATGGGGTAGACTTGTATTTATGCTTCTGCTTGGTACCAAGGCCTCCTGTAGCACAGATAAAAAGCCAATGTTTGGATTGTAAAGCATGAGCTATGACAATGATATGCTGGTCATGTCCATAGAGCAGTGGTTCTCAAAATGGGGTCCAGGGACCCCTCTGGATTCCTTGAGGAGGTTCCAAATGGACTCTTACGAGCGTGCAAATGGAACCGTATGGACCTCATTTGCATGCTCCCAGATTTAATGGCAATTTATGATTGGAGTGACGAGTGTCGAGCAACGTCTCGGCATTCTGTTTCGAGCATTCAATCGACTCGCTGTCACAAAACGAAAACAAAGAAGTGGATATGTCGTCTTGGGCATCTTCCCAATCATTAACAGAGTACACGACATTTTATGAAGTGATTGCAACCTTTCATTTTTCCAGAGGTATGCGACACCGTCGGCGGAGTTTCTCCGTGGCACGTGCTTTGTCGTTTTGTCGTCGCTTTAGTACTGCGACGGGTAAGTCGACACTTGTCGCTCAAAGCCTAAATTGGCCTTCATGGGGGTCCTTGACATTTGAAAAAATAAATAAATAAAGTTTGAGAACCACTGCCATAGTGTCCTTCCTTTCCTCCTTTCCTTCCTTCCTTTCCTCCTTTCCTTCCTTCATTCCTTCCTTGCAGTGTACAGTCCCCTACGTACGTCCCAGCAGCACCCAGCACCCTTCATACTGAGGGGGGTCAAACAGGGTGGGCCAATGCTTCATTCATCACATTTAAACACCTACCATGTGGACATGTGACCTCTACTATTTTACAGTTACATGCCACTGGAGGTCATTAAAATAAGAAGAAAAAAGTATAAATAAAATAAAATGAAAATGGACATTGGTGTGTCTTGTGTGGTTTTGTTGTGTTTCATATATATATATATATATATATATATAATTTCAAATGGATTTAGTTGCAATTCATCTTGAATAGGATTGTTTTGCTTTTACAGATAGAATCAGAATCAACTTTATTGTCACATCACAGTTTTACAGTTAAAAACGTGCAGGTGAAATTAGTTTTTGTGCATAGTTGCCATCGTTTTTTCAAGAAAACAAAGAAACGGAAGAAGAATAGGGGGTAAGGAAAATAAAGAAAGTTTGAGCGCATTTACCACAAAAACTACAGGCAAATGGTTTCATATATTTACAAGCTATTGCCACAAACGACACAACCGTAGGGACGGGTCTCTTAGCTTATTTACAGGCTATACGGCTGTACAGCCGTTGTGTACACTGTACTCTGTGCATTATGTTAGTCCTGTCATTGGTATACATGGATCAGGGTTCAATTTGTTGACTAAAACTTAAAAACTTTTTTTGTATTTTTCCAGTTTTTTACACATAATGTACACATATATTATATTGTAGGCCTATTATATTATATGTTATATACATTTATTTCCAAACAGAAGGTGACACAATGAATTATATTTGCTATCAACAAGCAAACCTCTGTAGGTAAAGGTGAAAGCAGAAAAAATACTCCAGTGCCGGCTTGGTTTATAACAGGATGTCATCATCTGTATAGACAAATGGACTGTGGCTCTGCTGTTTCAACATAATTGACTTCTAGTTCTAGGCCTACATGATAACCTGGATACCGTAGGTGATTCCATCTTATCCTGTGTTGGCTCTGAGTCTTCACTGATGAAGTGTGGACCAGTGATGTATTATGACTCCCCCACTAAATGTGAACTGTTCACTTCAGGTAAACCAACAACAATGTTGACACAAAGATGCCATTTGTCTGTAGTATTCTGAACATTCCTATCTTACTGTTCTGTATGCTCGCCATGTATTGCATTGTTTGTTTATTCAACCTGTCATGATTATTTGGCCATTATAGGTTTAAGTTAACAATTTCAAAAACTTTGAAGGCCTACATGGAAGCTTGGAACACCTATACAGCAATCTCATCAAATTCTACTTCATTAAAAATTTTCAAACATAAATTTAGGACCCACTTAATTGATCAGATCACTTTATATTTCTTTGTATCATCTCTTCTTTTCTCTAATCATGTAGATAACCAAGAATTCTAATCATGTTCTTGTTGTTTTGTTCTTGTTTTATATACTGCAATCGTGTTCTCTGGATATTCTATATCTCTTGTACAATGTTTCATTGTGATTTACATACAGTAGGTAGAGGCCTCGTATAAGATGTTTCATTGTGATTTACATACAGTAGGTAGAGGCCTCGTATAAGATGTTTCATTGTGATTTACATAGGTAGAGGCCTCGTATAAGATGTTTCATTGTGATTTACATACAGTAGGTAGAGGCCTCGTATAAGATGTTTCATTGTGATTTACATAGGTAGAGGCCTCGTATAAGATGTTTCATTGTGATTTACATAGGTAGAGGCCTCGTATAAGATGTTTCATTGTGATTTACATAGGTAGAGGCCTCGTATAAGATGTTTCATTGTGATTTACATACAGTAGGTAGAGGCCTTGTATAAGATGTTTCATTGTTATTTACATAGGTAGAGGCCTCGTATAAGATGTTTCATTGTGATTTACATAGGTAGAGGCCTCGTATAAGATGTTTCATTGTGATTTACATAGGTAGAGGCCTCGTATAAGATGTTTCATTGTGATTTACATACAGTAGGTAGAGGCCTCGTATAAGATGTTTCATTGTGATTTACATACAGTAGGTAGAGGCCTCGTATAAGATGTTTCATTGTGATTTACATAGGTAGAGTCCTCGTATATAAGATGTTTCATTGTGATTTACATAGGTAGAGGCCTCGTATAAGATGTTTCATTGTGATTTACATAGGTAGAGGCCTCGTATAAGATGTTTCATTGTGATTTACATACAGTAGGTAGAGGCCTCGTATAAGATGTTTCATTGTGATTTACATACAGTAGGTAGAGGCCTCGTATAAGATGTTTCATTGTGATTTACATACAGTAGGTAGAGGCCTCGTATAAGATGTTTCATTGTGATTTACATAGGTAGAGGCCTCGTATAAGATGTTTCATTGTGATTTACATACAGTAGGTAGAGTCCTCGTATAAGATGTTTCATTGTGATTTACATAGGTAGAGGCCTCGTATAAGATGTTTCATTGTGATTTACATACAGTAGGTAGAGTCCTCGTATAAGATGTTTCATTGTGATTTACATACAGTAGGTAGAGGCCTCGTATAAGATGTTTCATTGTGATTTACATACAGTAGGTAGAGGCCTCGTATAAGATGTTTCATTGTGATTTACATACAGTAGGTAGAGGCCTCGTATAAGATGTTTCATTGTGATTTACATACAGTAGGTAGAGTCCTCGTATAAGATGTTTCATTGTGATTTACATACAGTAGGTAGAGGCCTCGTATAAGATGTTTCATTGTGATTTACATACAGTAGGTAGAGGCCTCGTATAAGATGTTTCATTGTGATTTACATAGGTAGAGGCCTCGTATAAGATGTTTCATTGTGATTTACATAGGTAGAGTCCTCGTATATAAGATGTTTCATTGTGATTTACATAGGTAGAGTCCTCGTATAAGCCCCTAGCACTTTACCCTTCTTATATTTATATGTTCACTGTGTTGTTTTTTTATACTGTGATAAATAAATAAATACAAATAAATACAAAATACATTTAACCCAAAATACAATAATCAGCCCTGTTCCAAGTGCACAATAACATATTGGACTCAAAAGCAGGTACAAAATTCAGAGATTAGGTCAATCCAAATACAGGCAGGCTAAGGGTGGCAATACACTACCTGATTATCAGGGTTATTTGAGACTTGGGGGGGTGAGTTGGGGAGGCGTGTCTAGATCGGAAGCGAATCTAGGGCATAAATGATCATCTAGTGTGAGTGTTCAAAGATCCAATCTCTGTTTGCGTACAGCTATAATCTCGGTAATGTGAACACACTCCCTGGATGCCAACGACAAACCTCTGTCCCAAATTTTCCACAACAGCCTGTTATAGAGCCGCAATGAGGCAGATTCTTGCAAAACACATTTCTTTATATTACTCGTATACATTTTGACCATACATCACGCAATTCGGTATACACTATCATCTGACCTGTGATCAACACAGACCTGTCTGCTTCACCATATTCCATGCCATCCCCACATTGGTTAAGATTGCCTTTGAAGGTATAAGCAGACTTATGTAAAACTTTTTTTTTTATATTACACCGTCAGATTTTATCCAAATCTCACACAAATCGGTATAAATGTGATCTCTATTGCACGTACGTACGTGTGGTCATGAATAATCATGAATCAGGCATGCGATATATATCGTATTTCATACAGCTTAAATTTTAAAAATCTGAACTATTCCTTTAACCTGACAAACCCTAACTCTAACCTCATATATACTAAACCCTAACTCATTTTGGCTCAGCCGCTCAGCCGAAGTGCTCATGTTCCCCTTTTTTCTGCCAAAACAGCAGCACACAAGGTTTCACATATAATAACACGAAATCAACATCCAAAAAGCAGAACAGATGAATGATGTTCAAATGCCAGATCATGTGCAGACAGTGGTCCTTAATTATTTTATTTTATTTTTTCTAGAGGTGGCCTGTGTCACGAGGAGCTGACAAAAAAATGACCATTAGTTTTAGAAGGTGACGACTTATAAAATTGTTAAATTATATGTTAATTTTGTGTTGCTAAATTAGCATAATTACTAGCGTAAACATTCAACGGGACTGAGTGGGGTATGCAATTGCTGCAGGGTATTTTGTTTTTGTAATGATTTGGCGATTTGATTTACATATTTATAAAGAAATACTTTACTGTTCAAAACGTCTCAGTGTGCCATATCAAATATACGATGTCATAAAGTATAAATACTGTCTGTCAGAGATGATCAACTTCTAGGTGTCAAAGGTAAAAGTGTCAAGATAAAGGTGAATACCAAGTACAAATGTGTAGATTTCCATGAAGCTTTGTTAGAATGATGAGTAATCTGTCATGAATGTATTGTGGGGTCTCGAGAGCGACACCCCGTGATGGTAAGTGCGTTGCCAGGGCAACCAGACACGCTGTCAGACAGAAGAAGCCTCGGGCCGTTAGGAACGCCCTCGGCCGTGTGATAGGGAATATATACGTCCCGAATCTCCTCCTCCGCCAGCTGGAGCTGATGGAGCGACCGCACCCAAATCAGCAAGCGGCCACACCCGTCATATAAAAAGGAAGACTCAGTCTACGTCTGACAGCGGCTGGTTCACACACATATGCTCACGGAGGCACGCACGGCACACTGTCGGGGGGTAAGACACACACCCACCTCCACCGAACACACATTCATGTGAATAGCTCTGCATGTCTTAACTGTCATTCTCCTCTCATCACAGGCTTTTAGGAACGGTCCAGGAAATGTCCGAGGGACAGAGACACTCGGACTGTATGAGTAAAATATAGAGACGGGAGTTCCAAGTCCGCATATCGCGCGGCGGGAGGGTGGCAGCCCCGCCACAGTGACAGCGACAAGGACACTACCCAAAATAAGGTCGGAAAGAAACCTATAATTCTTGAGTCTACTATTGAGGCCTGTCTAGCGAACAGGCGCTCATTATATACGCCAGGGTGGCAAAAACGGCTAGTGCTCTCTTGGAGCTGGAACCCGCTAGGGGAGAAGACCCGCTACAGTTAAAGATAAAGATCGATGACGTCACGAAGCAAGGCAGCGCCGTCACCTCTTATCGTTATTAAAACCACAGCCCTCCAGTGAGGAGCGAGCTATCAGAGACTGTACAAACCTGAGTTGAAACCTAATCTTCTGTTCTCATCCTTCTCCAGGCTGGCGACGACGCCTGTGAAACTTAAATTGTATGGAATATAATTTATGCTGAACCTACGTGGGGTTTATCCTGCATGCATTCTGTATACTTTGCTGCTAAACAAATAAAGAGCCGTTGGAAACTGCTGCAATCCCCTGTTCCGCCTGCTCCTTGACCACTGAGACTCCACAGTATGTAAACAAATGCTGTTGGTTGGTTGGTTGGTTGGTTGGTTGGTTAGCACGTTATGTAATCAGTAGGACTGAGTGAGAACAATGCGTTTCATAGCACCACCTCCTCAGCTCAGCATAGGAGGCAGCTGGCCAGGCATAGGGGATAGGCGGTGTTTCACCCAGGTTGTTTCCTGTTCCAGTCAGGCTGTTGGGTGGCGTTGTATTTGTGCTCGTAGCATCGAGATAAGCTCTTGGTTTTATTAATATGGGGTTACCTGTCTCTAAGTGCATTTCCTTGTTAGAGTCTTTATTTTATTAATGAAAAGTGAGTCCTCATGATACGTTTGTATTACATAGCAAACGTGTGTCGACTGAGCAAACACACTGACAAGAGCCTGGCTAATGTGTGTGTGTGTGTGTGTGTGTGTGTGTGTGTGTGTGTGTGTGTGTGTGTGTGTGTGGGTGTAGGCCCGCACACACAGAGTATAATGGTTTGCAGCATTGTATTCAACCATGACAAGCACTATTATGGTAAATTGTGAAGCTAATTTAAGGTTTGTGTTCCATTACAGATTGGGCCTCATACTGTGAACCGCTGTTCTATTTATCTTTTTGTTTTGGATTTTTAAGTCTATGCTGCTATAGTTTTTATTCCTTTTTTTGTTGTACTATATCAGGGGTGCCCACACCTTTTTGACTTGAGGTCTACTTTTAAAATTGCCAGCTCAAGGTGATCTACCAACCAAAAAAATATTATCCCATTGCTTAAAATACTCAAAAGAAATAACATTAAGGCATTAGGACTGTTTCAAAATCAATTCTATTTATTTACCTTTTCAGTTACCCCACATTGCAAAGATTTTTTGTTAAAGTTACTCTTTGTAATAACGTCAATCAATTTCAATTTGTAATAACATATTGCTCATAAAATGTTACAAATATTAAAAGTATCACACATAAAAAGCATACACAATCACATGAAGGAATAATGCACCACTCAACTCAAATCATATAGTAACTATATGATATAGCCCAAGTGGCGTTTTAAAAGGGTCCTCACGTTTGCTGCTTTAACCAAAGGGTTAACTAAGTAACCGCCAAAGACAGATACATTGGTTAATGGTTATATTTCAGATCTGCACTCAAGGATTATTGTCCCTTTTTCAGTGTGGTGTTTTTGGCTTTTAGCCTTTAGTATTAATTTGCAGTGATCTATTGCAGTGTTAATGCCAACTATACTTGGCTCAGAGTTATTGTACTTATTTGCAGTGGAGCAGGAATGTTTGTGAGCCATATTAATTCCTAGCCTCCATTAGCCATCATGTGTGCATTATTAGCCAATCCTGTGTGCTTTTAAGTCAGTTGGTAGTTGATTGATCCAAGCTGTGAAATCCTTTTTTGGACAAAAATGCCTGACTGTACATTGTGCTGTTTGCATTTATGTTGCCTGATAAAATATTCAATAAAATAAAATAAAATAAAATAAAACCCTATACTGGTGAAATTATCCAAACCACCCACCATACTCCACTACACTTACCCTTTCAATACACAATTGGGACTAGTGGCGTAGTTACTGTGACATAGGAGTACTAGGAGGTGACTCCATATGGTTACAGTTAGTTAGTTAGTTAGTACTTATCTCTCTTACAAAAAAGGGAATTAAGGAACAGCTGAATTGAATGAAGTTATGACGATAAGAAGTGTAACATCTTTCTCAAACCCCCTCTCTCTCTCTCTCTCTCTCTGTGCAAAGAGGAAAGGAAACTAAGGTTGTTCAGAGTAGCTCTGTGCAAAGAGGAAAGGAAACTAAGGTTGTTCAGAGTAGGTCTCAGGACAGGATGAGTCTCGCTCTGCCCTTCGTTCTCCTCTGTGAGTATGAAACTAATACTAATAAATATTATCAATACTATCAATATTATATATATATATATATATATATATATATATATATATATATATATAGTTTTTTTATCTCTAATATTACTAATAGTTATATTGAAGTAGTTCTAATATTTTAATATTCAAATATAGAAATGTATAGATCTATGTTCCCGGGTACTATGTTCCCTAAACCAACCCTAACACTAACCTCTTTGGTAAGTGGGGAAAATAGGGAACGTAGAACTCAGGGAACATAATGAACACCTTATACATCAACATTTTGTTACAGTATGCTGCTGAGTTTGAATACAGTGAAAACCATGTTAATGGAATCAATGTTGTAGTTGGTTTGAGATCTTGACCAGTGTTTTCACCTTGCTAAAAAATGTATCATTTCAACAATAATGATGCATAACATAAGCATGTAGGCCTTTTTGATGTTGCTGTGTGTGAATGTCTATTCCTGTTTAATATTGTGTTCTGTATCTCGGCTACATTGAAAATGACTCAAATGAGTGCCTTCATGCCCCTCAACTGTCCTCTGAGCTGAAAGTATGAAGGCCTATTATCCATTGTTGATTTTTACAGCAAATGTTGATTTAGTTTTAGTCATAGTCTTTGGACTAAAACATTATTTAAACTAAATAATTTAACTAAATCTACGGTCGACTAAAATGTATTTCGGCAGTCCTTGATGGCGTCGTAAATTCGTAATGGCTACTTTTAGACTGCATGCTGAAAATAGCCGATCTACAAGCTCAAAACGTAAAGCATGCAACCAAGCGTGAAATGTCTTGTCTTTTAGTTCTACTGGATCTCTTCCAGAGAATCTCCACTATACGAAATTGTCTTTGTCTTTGAAATTGTGTCTTAATTTGAGTCATCGTAGGTTCGTTTTTATTTAGTTTATATATTTTTTTCCTTAGTGGAAAAAAGGTAGTTGACGAACATTTTTCGTCATAGTTTTAGTCGACGAACAGCCATGGGGCTGTGTGAGACTAGCCAGTGTGAGACACCTTTAGGCTATGTTGGCTTTCCGTATGGAAGAGAAGACCTGCAGGTTTGAGTCCCAGGCGTTTCATAGAAACATTCTCTAGCATTGGCTCCGGTAGTATAACACCAGGGATCTGTGGCTGCACTCAAAGGAGTACACTTTTTCTTTGATGATTGTTCTTGAAAATGCAAATATTTATGTTATGTATTGTCTCATCATTATCTTTCAGTGCTGGGTATCATCTCATGTGGACACAGTCAAGGTGAATTTTCTTATTTATTATTCACCCATAATAATAATTTCATTCATTAAACATATTTATCAGTTTATTAGTATGTGTATTAAAGGCAGTGGTGTAAAGTAACTGTGTACATTTACTCATTAAGTAAATTTTTGAGGTATTTTCTTTTTACTTTACTGAAGTATTTCAAATTATCTACATCTCAAAAGCAAATATTGTACTCAATTATGTGAAAATGTTAGCCTATAGTTATACTTTGTAGATTTTGATTACAAAACACAGATGTGTGTGTGTGTGTGTGTGTGTGTGTGTGTGTGTGTGTGTGTGTGTGTGTGTGTGTATGTATACAGTATATACAGTATGCGTGCGCGTGTATATATACAATATATATTGGCCATTTGAAAATAACAAAACCTTTTTCATACTTTTTGAACTTGTGATACGGGACATTCTGCACAATGAGTACATTTTGATGCCGATAGGCCTACTTGTGTACTTTTGCTCAAGTAGATTTTGAATACAGGATTTTTACTTAGTAGTATTCTACTTTACTTAACTAAAACATGTGAGTACTTCTTCCATCCCTGATTAAAGGAGCACTTCCACCCATTTTCAACCTCATCTTTGTAAAATGTAGTATTTCTCAACAGGGGTGGCTGTATGAGTCACAAGTGAATATCTCTTTAATTGTTTTGTTTCCTACATTTTGTTTTGAATTGTTATAATTTCAAAACATCTTCAAAAACAATTCCAAAGAAATGTAACTTTTCTCATGAATTAGAAACAAATTCAATGATGTTTCAAAATAATTTCATGAATAATGATAACAAAAACCATGAATTAGAAAACAAATGTTAAAGAGGTAGGGAAAATAGCTGATCAACAAGCTCACAACGTGTCGCTTGTGTCACTATACTGTATATGGGAGGAAACTGATTACAAAAGATTATGAAATATGATGTTACAGAAGTGGTCAATTTCACCACTTCCGTATAAATTTGAACACATTAAATGTGTTATCCAGCAGATTATATCAGATACACAAAACAAATTGTGCTAAAGGTGTTTTTTGGTTAAGCATATATACTCTGTTGGTGCTATACAGTAGCAGTGGTTCGCAAACATTTTTGCTCAAGACCCAAAAGAGAAAATAGACGTTTGCCCGGGACCCAAACGGGAAAATGGCAGATCTACAAGCTCACAAAGTAACGCCATAAGTGAGCTTGTACATTTGCTATTGTCAGTACTTCTTAAATGGTTTTATTCTTTTATTTATAGAAATGTGTGTGTATTATTTATTTGTTTAATGTAGGAAACAAAAATGGGGATATTTACTCACGACCCGGAAACAGTGCTACTCTATATAGCACCTGTTTTTAGTTAGTTAGTTAGTTATAGTTAGTCCACATATGGTCATATCACGTGACATCATCAGGGATGGAGATACCATATATGGGAATGCCCATATGGAGATCCCTGATGTCATCAATTTTGGGCAGCAACTCTACATCTGATCTCAAACCTCAAACCCTTAGATCTCCATATATGGAGCTGACCTGTTCTGACATTCCATTATGTTGATACTTCCCCATCCATCCTTTCTCTTCAATGTCTCCCTTTTGACTGATACAGTACCTGTCCATTTAAACTCTAGACGGGCCTGCCCCAAAGTTATTAGTGCAGCCACGGCCGGCAGCAGGCGAAAACTGGAATTCCCAACAGGCTGAAAATTAAGTTCCAGTCCTACCTGTGCCCTCATCAAACCCTGTACAGTGTACACTCAAGACACTGCCCCCGCTGTCACCTTTAGATCTCCATAAGCTTACGTGTTCTGACATTCCATATGTTGATTAATCAAACCCTGTACACTCAAGACACGCTCCATATATGACCAGTACAGAATTCATTCCATGTTGATCTGACCCCCCAGGCCAAAGCGCCAGCGCTCGCCCAGCAGTCTGCCAACTTGATATTAATTTGGAGTCATTTTGAGAACAGCAACTGCCTATCATAATTTCACCCCTGTCCATAAGTATTGGACAGTACTTACATGTTATATTAATTTTGTATTCATCTTTAGGGCCGCGAATCATACCGTAGAAAGCATGTCTATTTAAGCGTTTTTTGACATGGGGACTCGGGAGTCATATTTTGACAGCAGAAACTGCCTGTCATAATTTCACCACCCTCATCTAAAGATTGGACAGTATTAGGATGTTTACATTCATTTTGTATTCAATGGGCCTTAGGGCCCAAAATCGCACCTTAGAAAGCACGAGTGTCTATTTCAAACAAAGTGTTTTTGACTGGGGAGTCATATTTTGACAGCAACTGCCTGTCATAATTTCACCCCCCTCCCTATCTAAAGATTGGACAGTATTTGGACGTTGATATTTTGACATTTTGTATTCTATCTTATAGGGCCCCAAATCACACCTTAGAAAGCATGAACACAAAGTGTTTTTTGACTGGGGAGTCATACTTTGACAGCAGAAACTGCGTATTTTACGCAGCACCACTTTAACCCTATTTTATATATCAGCTATTCAAAATATAGCCAATCAAATAGAGCGCAGAAGTCCCGCTAGAGGGCAGCATCGCCTTGGGTCACAGCGTTATGTTTTGGATTTAAGAGATTGTAGGTCAGGATATGAAGCATCAACTAACAATAAAAAAAAATATTATCCACACACAAAAAAACTCCAAACACAGCTATCAAATGTAACTCAATATCATACACGACAGAGTCACAAACCTGACAAAATCACCAAGGTGGTCAGTTTATTTTTGGAACGCAGTTCTTATACGACGTAAAAAAAAATCCCTAGATAGGCTAATCTGTTTTTGCTGTTTCAGACAGAAAGACTGTGATTGATATCCGATTTCCCATTATTTGCAGGGTCATATCTGCCGATACCGACACTGACAGATTCCGATATTATACAGAGACCACAATGGAAACAAGCCTATAGACCCTATAGTGGTTAATTTGGCCCAAAGCCTGTTAATAAAGTATTCAATCAATATACTCTTTTCACAACTGAATGACTACTGAATGAGAGGAGTAGGCCTACACAAATTAAATGTAGATTTTAATTTTTAAACAGATTAAATAATCTGTATTATTTTTCCGATACAGCATTTTATGGCCGATATGCTGCATGCTGAAAACATGTCTACAGTCTAACATGAGACATGACGTGCTGAGGATTGGGTGTGTAACACAGACAGAAGCTGACCAGATACGTCTGTGTATTTTAACAGATTAAACTGTCAAAGAGAGAAGCCGTCTGGAACTTCATTATTCCACACCACAGATCGAACGTTACACATCTATCAATACAGGCAAAAAATATCTTTAAAAAAAACAAATTTAGAAAAATATCAAAGATGTACTACTACTAGATGTAGCCTATTGTGAATTTGAGAGAGAACTTCTAACTTCCCATTTATAACTAACCCGGTCGGAATAATAGGATGTCAGAATTATGAACGGAACCTGATATACAGTATGTATCTGAACCTGATATACAGTATGTATCTGAACCTGATATACAGTATGTATCTGAACCTGATATACAGTATGTATCTGAACCTGATATACAGTATGTATCTGAACCTGATATACAGTATGTATCTGAACCTGATATACAGTACTGTATGTATCCGGGTGCTGTGAACCTGATATACAGTATGTATCTGAACCTGATATACAGTACTGTATGTATCCGGGTGCTGTGAACCTGATATACAGTATGTATCTGTGAGCGTGAAATATAGTGGCCCTCTACATCATAGAAGTTGCCAACCCCTGCCCTATACAAAAACCAGTTTTTAAAATTTAAATTAAGATCTCACACAAGACACAACAGAATAATTTTAATATGCCACATGCAGTTGAATGCAAGTTTCAAATTGCATTATGCAATCAATACACCTGTGGCCCACTGCCCACAGGTGAAATGGTTTGCAGTTGATTGCAGTTGGTTAATTGAATTGATGGCAATAGCACAGTAAAGATGATAATAATCTAATATGATGTGTGTAGTTCTTTATAGATCTAACCACTTCATTTTGATCTCAAAGTGCACCAGTTTGAAGGACTTTCATTGCAAATTTACAATTTCTTTCTGGAGCCCTGTTTTATTAATTATTAATGTTTTGTAATAATCAAAATCCACAAAGTAACTAACTAAACTAAAACTAAACTAAAAAAGTACAATATTTGTCTCGCGAGATTTAGTGGAGTAGAAGTAAAAACTAAAAGTACAGAAAAATGGAAATACTCAAATTTGTACTGACGTACACAGTACTTGAGACCATGTGTACCTTAATCCACCACTGCTCTTCAGGTGGTAGTAAAGCTCAAACCTGGGGTCTCTGGCCAGACACATTTCATGTTAAATGGCAAACAAATGTTTTTAATCCAGAGAAATGTGCTTCCCAAACAGATCGACCCAAGGCTGTTCTGAGTGTGTCTACTACATGGTTGAGTCCTGGAGATCCAGTGACTCTGAGCTGTGAAGTTAAAGAATCGCCTGCAGACTGGAGGTTCTACTGGTACAGAGCTGTTCTTGGGCCAGAAGGCTACATCAACGTCACAGAGCTTTTACCTGGTAGCCTCAATGGGACCATAGAAGGTTCCTACATCATCCATGGTCCTACAGGCACAGCTGTCTATGTGTGTAGAGCTGGGAGAGGAGACCCAGTTTATTACACTGACTTCAGTGAGAATAAGTTTGTGTTTTCTGGTGGTGAGTATGACTCATAATTCATCATTCTTCTGGATTGTTTTCTATTTGTAAATTTAAAAAAAAAGTGAGGTTCTTGTTGCTCTACAGTATACAGCAATATTACAACATTTTTGTATTTTCTTTTCTTCAGAAAAGAGTAGGGTATCAGTGTATATGGGTATCTTCACATTTACACAGTTACAATTTAATGACTTACAACTATGTCAGTACTCATATCTGATTATCTGTACTAAATTCAGAAAACATGCAGTTGAATAACATTTGTCCTGGAGCATCTATGCTCTGACTCAAGTACTTAGTCCGCCACTGCCACTGTCATTTTAACAGTGCTCTTTGTTTGACCTCTGACCCCATGTTGTGTTTTAGATCGTCATTCTTCAGCTTCTCTCACAGTGAGTCCAGACAGAAGTCAAAACTTCATCAATGAGTCTTTCTCACTGATCTGTAAGGGAAACTACTCTACTGATTGGACAGTGATGTATTTCACTGAGTACGGAGACTGGCCCATAACTTGTTCATATACCACGTCAATGACCACATGCAAGGTCAGCAGCACCTATAAGATCAGCAGTGTGTTCTGGTGTCAGTCTGAATTTGGACTGAAAGAGTACAGCAATGCTGTCAACATCACAGTAGACAGTGAGTCCAGTTCATTCACTACATAAAAATACTGCAGCATTCTATCAACTCATTAAAAACCACACTGTTTAAACTTTAAAGGTATTGCAAGTGATTTTCTTTGGTTAAAATAAGTGTTAAATAGCTCTATATTCTGATAGTACTCATTGCTATAGCAAAGTCCTATATTTGTTACATACATTTCTGTTTGATCTCCGCATTTGACCCATATCTTGGAGCGGTGAGCCGTAGCCATGCTCTGGAATCATTTGAAGTTGATCTAACCCCCCAATCCTCCAATCCAACCCTTGATGCTGAGTGCCAAGCAGGGAGGCATTGGGTCCCATTTTTACAGTCTTCTGTATGACCCAGCCGGAGATTGATCCCCAACCTCTCAGTTTCAGGGCGAACACTCTTAACCACTAGGCCACTGAGCTGTAAAGTGTTTGTTCAGGAGTCTCCGTGTCGCTCCAGCTCTTTAGTAAACAGAAAATGTGTCCAATCAAGATACAGAACTCAGACAAATAAGGGAAAGTAAGTAAGTAAGTAAGGGAAAATTGAAAGTGATGACACAAATAAACAACAAATTTGGAACTGGAACACTATAAAAAAAATGAAGCTGTAAATGGGTACTCTCACCTGATTTGCTGACAATTTGCAACCCACGTGAAAATATATTTTCTGTATATTGAAGAGATGGAGAGACGGGCCGGGGAGTTACTGAAGAAACATTCTAGATCATTGATTACTATCAGAAAAATTGTGCTTCTAAAAATGATTTTTGTTTAACAAAAATATATCATTTACTGTTTTTAATCCAGAGAAATGTGCTTTCCAAACAGATCGACCCAAGGCTGTTCTGAGTGTGTCTACTACATGGTTGAGTCCTGGAGATCCAGTGACTCTGAGCTGTGAAGTTAAAGAATCGCCTGCAGACTGGAGGTTCTACTGGTACAGAGCTGTTCTTGGGCCAGAAGGCTACATCAACGTCACAGAGCTTTTACCTGGTAGCCTCAATGGGACCATAGAAGGTTCCTACATCATCCATGGTCCTACAGGCACAGCTGTCTATGTGTGTAGAGCTGGGAGAGGAGACCCAGTTTATTACACTGACTTCAGTGACAATAAGTTTGTGTTTTCTGGTGGTGAGTACGACTCATAATTCTTCTGGATTGTTTTCTATTTGTAAATTAAAAAAATACTTGAAGTCAGTGTAAAGTAACTAACTAAACTAAAAAAAGTACAATATTTGTCTCTCGAGATTTAGTGGAGTAGAAGTAAAAAATGGAAATACTCAAATTTGTACTGACGTACACAGTACTTGAGACCATGTGTACCTTAATCCACCACTGCTCTTCAGGTGGTAGTAAAGCTCAAACCTGGGGTCTCTGGCCAGACACATTTCATGTTAAATGGCAAACAAATGTTTTTAATCCAGAGAAATGTGCTTTCCAAACAGATCGACCCAAGGCTGTTCTGAGTGTGTCTACTACATGGTTGAGTCCTGGAGATCCAGTGACTCTGAGCTGTGAAGTTAAAGAATCGCCTGCAGACTGGAGGTTCTACTGGTACAGAGCTGTTCTTGGGCCAGAAGGCTACATCAACGTCACAGAGCTTTTACCTGGTAGCCTCAATGGGACCATAGAAGGTTCCTACATCATCCATGGTCCTACAGGCACAGCTGTCTATGTGTGTAGAGCTGGGAGAGGAGACCCAGTTTATTACACTGACTTCAGTGACAATAAGTTTGTGTTTTCTGGTGGTGAGTACGACTCATAATTCTTCTGGATTGTTTTCTATTTGTAAATTTAAAAAATACTTGAAGTCAGTGTAAAGTAACTAACTAAACTAAAACTAAACTAAAAAAAGTACAATATTTGTCTCTCGAGATTTAGTGGAGTAGAAGTAAAAAATGGAAATACTCAAATTTGTACTGACGTACACAGTACTTGAGACCATGTGTACCTTAATCCACCACTGCTCTTCAGGTGGTAGTAAAGCTCAAACCTGGGGTCTCTGGCCAGACACATTTCATGTTAAATGGCAAACAAATGTTTTTAATCCAGAGAAATGTGCTTTCCAAACAGATCGACCCAAGGCTGTTCTGAGTGTGTCTACTACATGGTTGAGTCCTGGAGATCCAGTGACTCTGAGCTGTGAAGTTAAAGAATCGCCTGCAGACTGGAGGTTCTACTGGTACAGAGCTGTTCTTGGGCCAGAAGGCTACATCAACGTCAAAGAGCTTTTACCTGGTAGCCTCAATGGGACCATAGAAGGTTCCTACGTCATCTATGGTCCTACAGGCACAGCTGTCTATGTGTGTAGAGCTGGGAGAGGAGACCCAGTTTATTACACTGACTTCAGTGAGAATAAGTTTGTGTTTTCTGGTGGTGAGTATGACTCATAATTCTTCTGGATTGTTTTCTATTTGTAAAAAAATACTTGAGTATTATCATTTTTGTATACTTACCATGACCTTAACCCCATTATATCTCAAAGGCAAATGTTGTACTTTTTAAACTCCACTACATTTCAAATATATCAATATTGCCACTTAGATGTTTTATTTAAGTATGTAAGTATGTAAGTATTTTAGTCATTTAGGACGGGAACCACTTTGGGGGGTTTTACCCTTCAAGACGGGAACCCATTTGGGGTTCTTGTTGCTCTGCAGTATACAGCAATATTACAACATTTTTGTATTTTTTTTCTTCAGAAAAGAGTAGAGTAACACTGTTACCCTACTCTTTTCTGAAGAAAAAAAAATACAAAAACAGTGTATATGGGTATCTTCACATTTCTAAAGTTACAATTTAATGACTTACAACTATGTCAGTACTCATATCTGTACGGAGTACAAATTCAGAAAACATGCAGTTGAATAACATTTGTCCTGGAGCATCTATGCTCTGACTCAAGTACTTAGTCCGCCACTGCCACTGTCATTTTAACAGTGCTCTTTGTTTGACATCTGACCCCATTTTAGATCGTCATTCTGCAGCTTCTCTCACAGTGAGTCCAGACAGAAGTCAACACTTCATCAATGAAACTTTCTCACTGATCTGTAAGGGAAACTCTACTTGGACAGTGATGTATTTCACTGAGAACGGACACTGGCCCATAACTTGTTCATATACCACGTCAATGACCACATGCAATGTCAGCAGCACCTATAAGATCAGCAGTGTGTTCTGGTGTCAGTCTGAATTTGGACTGAGAGAGTACAGCAATGCTGTCAACATCACAGTAGACAGTGAGTCCAGTTCATTCACTACATAAAAATACTGCAGCATTCTATCAACTCATTAAAAACTGTTTAAATGTATTGCAAGTGATTTTCTTTGGTTAAAATAAGTGTTAAATAGCTCTATATTCTGATAGTACTCATTGCTATAGCAAAGTCCTATATTTGTTACATACATTTCTGTTTGATCTCCGCATTTGACCCATATCTTGGAGCGGTGAGCCGTAGCCATGCTCTGGAATCATTTGTAGTTGATCTAACCCCCCAATCCAACCCTTGATGCTGAGTGCCAAGCAGGGAGGCATTGGGTCCCATTTTTACAGTCTTCTGTATGACCCAGCCGGAGATTGATCCCCAACCTCTCAGTTTCAGGGCGAACACTCTTAACCACTAGGCCACTGAGCTGTAAAGTGTTTGTTCAGGAGTCTCCGTGTCGCTCCAGCTCTTTAGTAAACAGAAAATGTGTCCAATCAAGATACAGAACTCAGACAAATAAGGGAAAGTAAGTAAGTAAGTAAGGGAAAATTGAAAGTGATGACACAAATAAACAACAAATTTGGAACTGGAACACTATAAAAAAAATGAAGCTGTAAATGGGTACTCTCACCTGATTTGCTGACAATTTGCAACCCACGTGAAAATATATTTTCTGTATATTGAAGAGATGGAGAGACGGGCCGGGGAGTTACTGAAGAAACATTCTAGATCATTGATTACTATCAGAAAAATTGTGCTTCTAAAAATGATTTTTGTTTAACAAAAATATATCATTTACTGTTTTTAATCCAGAGAAATGTGCTTTCCAAACAGATCGACCCAAGGCTGTTCTGAGTGTGTCTACTACATGGTTGAGTCCTGGAGATCCAGTGACTCTGAGCTGTGAAGTTAAAGAATCGCCTGCAGACTGGAGGTTCTACTGGTACAGAGCTGTTCTTGGGCCAGAAGGCTACATCAACGTCACAGAGCTTTTACCTGGTAGCCTCAATGGGACCATAGAAGGTTCCTACATCATCCATGGTCCTACAGGCACAGCTGTCTATGTGTGTAGAGCTGGGAGAGGAGACCCAGTTTATTACACTGACTTCAGTGACAATAAGTTTGTGTTTTCTGGTGGTGAGTACGACTCATAATTCTTCTGGATTGTTTTCTATTTGTAAATTAAAAAAATACTTGAAGTCAGTGTAAAGTAACTAACTAAACTAAAACTAAACTAAAAAAAGTACAATATTTGTCTCTCGAGATTTAGTGGAGTAGAAGTAAAAAATGGAAATACTCAAATTTGTACTGACGTACACAGTACTTGAGACCATGTGTACCTTAATCCACCACTGCTCTTCAGGTGGTAGTAAAGCTCAAACCTGGGGTCTCTGGCCAGACACATTTCATGTTAAATGGCAAACAAATGTTTTTAATCCAGAGAAATGTGCTTTCCAAACAGATCGACCCAAGGCTGTTCTGAGTGTGTCTACTACATGGTTGAGTCCTGGAGATCCAGTGACTCTGAGCTGTGAAGTTAAAGAATCGCCTGCAGACTGGAGGTTCTACTGGTACAGAGCTGTTCTTGGGCCAGAAGGCTACATCAACGTCAAAGAGCTTTTACCTGGTAGCCTCAATGGGACCATAGAAGGTTCCTACGTCATCTATGGTCCTACAGGCACAGCTGTCTATGTGTGTAGAGCTGGGAGAGGAGACCCAGTTTATTACACTGACTTCAGTGAGAATAAGTTTGTGTTTTCTGGTGGTGAGTATGACTCATAATTCTTCTGGATTGTTTTCTATTTGTAAAAAAATACTTGAGTATTATCATTTTTGTATACTTACCATGACCTTAACCCCATTATATCTCAAAGGCAAATGTTGTACTTTTTAAACTCCACTACATTTCAAATATATCAATATTGCCACTTAGATGTTTTATTTAAGTATGTAAGTATGTAAGTATTTTAGTCATTTGGGACGGGAACCACTTTGGGGGGTTTTACCCTTCAAGACGGGAACCCATTTGGGGTTCTTGTTGCTCTGCAGTATACAGCAATATTACAACATTTTTGTATTTTTTTTCTTCAGAAAAGAGTAGAGTAACACTGTTACCCTACTCTTTTCTGAAGAAAAAAAAATACAAAAACAGTGTATATGGGTATCTTCACATTTCTAAAGTTACAATTTAATGACTTACAACTATGTCAGTACTCATATCTGTACGGAGTACAAATTCAGAAAACATGCAGTTGAATAACATTTGTCCTGGAGCATCTATGCTCTGACTCAAGTACTTAGTCCGCCACTGCCACTGTCATTTTAACAGTGCTCTTTGTTTGACATCTGACCCCATTTTAGATCGTCATTCTGCAGCTTCTCTCACAGTGAGTCCAGACAGAAGTCAACACTTCATCAATGAAACTTTCTCACTGATCTGTAAGGGAAACTCTACTTGGACAGTGATGTATTTCACTGAGAACGGACACTGGCCCATAACTTGTTCATATACCACGTCAATGACCACATGCAATGTCAGCAGCACCTATAAGATCAGCAGTGTGTTCTGGTGTCAGTCTGAATTTGGACTGAGAGAGTACAGCAATGCTGTCAACATCACAGTAGACAGTGAGTCCAGTTCATTCACTACATAAAAATACTGCAGCATTCTATCAACTCATTAAAAACTGTTTAAATGTATTGCAAGTGATTTTCTTTGGTTAAAATAAGTGTTAAATAGCTCTATATTCTGATAGTACTCATTGCTATAGCAAAGTCCTATATTTGTTACATACATTTCTGTTTGATCTCCGCATTTGACCCATATCTTGGAGCGGTGAGCCGTAGCCATGCTCTGGAATCATTTGTAGTTGATCTAACCCCCCAATCCAACCCTTGATGCTGAGTGCCAAGCAGGGAGGCATTGGGTCCCATTTTTACAGTCTTCTGTATGACCCAGCCGGAGATTGATCCCCAACCTCTCAGTTTCAGGGCGAACACTCTTAACCACTAGGCCACTGAGCTGTAAAGTGTTTGTTCAGGAGTCGCCGTGTCGCTCCAGCTCTTTAGTAAACAGAAAATGTGTCCAATCAAGATACAGAACTCAGACAAATAAACGTAAGGGAAAATTGAAAGTGATGACACAAATAAACAACAAATTTGGAACTGTAACACTATATAAAAATCACACCTGTGTGAACTGAGTGGTGCAATTCCCCCCCCCCCCCCCCCCCCACCCCCCTCTCTCTCTCTCTGTCTCTCTTTCTCTCTCTCTCTCATTAGCAGCCACAGCAATACCCCTCTCTCTGTTTCTGGTGCCCCCTACTGGTATAAATACGTAACATACTCGTGCTCACGTGCACACACACACAGGTACACAGGTACACGGACATTGCTGCTTGTAGGAGTGGTTGCACCACTCAAAAATGAAGCTGTAAATGGGTACTCTCACCTGATTTGCTGACAATTTGCAACCCACGTGAAAATATGTTTTATATGTATGTATATTGAAGAGATGGAGAGACGGGGAGTTACTAAAGAAACATTCTAGATCAATGATTACTATCAGAAAAATTGTGCTTCTAAAAAAGGTTTTTGTTTAACAAAAATATATAATTCACTCTACCTTTTAAATGAGTTCATGCTGTGAATGCTAACATGTGGACTGTTTTACAGCTAGTTCTGTCATCCTGGTGAGTCCTGTTCAACCTGTGACTGAGGGACGTTCTGTCACTCTTCAGTGCAAAAAGAGAACAGTCTCGTCACTGTCCAACGTGGACTTTTATAGAAATGAAGAACTGGTCCAAACTAAAACCAACGGACAGATGATCATTCCTGCTGTATCTACATGTGACGAGGGATTCTACAAGTGTGTATATTATGGAGAAGAATCAGCACAGAGCTGGATGGCAGTAACATGTTAGTATACTACGGACAACTTTTTTCATATATTTACACAATATGCAAATTATATGCAACACATTTAATTATTATTTTCTTTGTCGTAATTATATCTTACATATACAGTAGTAGTGTAGTGTAGGAATGTTGTCATACACTTGTTGACACAAGTATTACTCTAAAGGAGGAAGGGTACTTAAAACTAAAGCATATAACCATAAATGTTTTTCACTGAATTACTTCAATAATGTACTTTTAAACTATTACACAGTCAGGCCAGTAGTCTCCCAAGCTCATGTAGTTGAATCACCTCAGGCATACACAACAGCCTGTCATGTATGTTAAAACTTAAAAGAAGTTGTTCTAATACTAATCTATTTAAAAATCTATAGATCCTGAATCTACTCCTACTGTGGAAAATGGTTCTCGTCTTGCAGTGTTTCTGATTTCAGGACTTCTGGTTGTGATTCTGCTGTCAATCGTGCTGCTACTGCTGCGTAGACACAAATCTCAAAGTGAGTAGCTATAAGTACTACTACATTAGTGATATTTGGTTAAAATAGTGTTGATTTGTGTAATGATTTCGTTAACTTTCTAACAATAACATTTTTGTTTTAATCAAAAAATAATCATTTACACCCCATTTAAAACCGAACAGCAACAATATTACAATAATATACAAATTATTATAGTAATGTAAAGGTGCAAAGCTTTATGGTACAACTTTTTTTATTTTATTTACAGATCAAAGTTTAGGCAGGTAAGTGCTATTAAATATTAGTCATCACCATGACAGCAGTTTACATCTTAATTGTGTATACATGTGACATGTCTGATCAATATTTTTGTCTTTTGCCTTCAGACCGATTCAGTCTAATGAGGGCTCAGCTGCAGACCTAAGAACCAATCCAGGATCAGTTGCAGACCAGAACACCAATCCGAGTGGGGCCCCTGGTGATGAAATGAAAACTGAAACTTGAGTTTAATCATCTAATAAATATAACTTAACACTTAAACCCCATATGGTTTACCAGAGTCCCTCTGAGTTCTATACTGTACTAGTGACTTTTCAGTTTTCTGTTATTGTGGGGAGGGCATTCACAGAAAATAACCGATTGAAAATAGTCAATGTGCTATTTTCTGCTAAAGCCTTCCGCGCAATAAGGAAGCTGGGGTTAATAAAGGTAATCTCCTTTGTTTCTGACAACTGGTTCTAATTTTTACATAAATTAATGTTAAATGTTAGTTTAATGTTAGTTCAAATTAAAAATAACTATTGAGACTTTAGACATTTAATGTTCTTTTTCGAAGTTCAGTTGTGTTTTTGTGATTTTCCTCATTAGCAGAATAATCTACTAAATCCAAATATTATTGAATTAGCAAAAAACAAGCACCATAATTAATCCTCATTTTGTTTACCTTTAGGTGACAGAAGTGTCTATGAAGCAATCAAAGAAAATGAAAATGGTACTGTATATACATTTTTTTCAAACATCCAAACAAATGATTTTAATCTAGTTTCATTTGGTGTCATGGTGGAATAATTATTTTTTAGGAGTCATTTATTTGCAGGTTCTAATTAAATGGATTTGTAAGAAATGTTTTAGCAACCCCTGCTGAGCACAGTAACTCAGTGACAGTGACATCACCTGGTTTACTTGCTCTAAAGCACAAGGATGCTTTGGTAGAGGTCGGGGGTACGTTATTTACTATTATACCTTCTCCCGATGTAACTATAGTGCAAATAGTCAGATACAATGTATTGCTCAGTTGCAAAATGTTTAATTCATAATCCAAAAATATTATTACATAGACTTCCATTTTATGATGAAACAGTCCTCAAAAACCACTCTTGTGGCACATAAATGAACACAAACAAAGCTTATTCTGACAATGATATATAATATCTGTCACGGTGTGTGTCAGGTGAGGACCCAGAAGCAGAACACGGCAGGCAGATCAAGTCCAGTGTTTATGCCCCCAAAAATCATGTTTTTGCGAGAAACTTTAACTTTTGGTTAAAGTTTTTAAAAGGTAAAAGGTTTTTTTTATTTTTATTTTTTTTTATTATTATTGTTTTTTCCCACGATTTTCTAACCCATTTTTCACCCCTGTGTCAATTATCTAATGTGATCCTGGGCTCTACACACCCTCCGCCAACCTAGTCCCCATATATGGGGGACATGGGGAGAGCAACAGGCTTGAACCTATGGCTTGAACTCATGCTTCCTTCATGCCTGAGTGTCCAAGTTGCTCCTTTGCACCTGCCAGGGGGGAGTTTCCCTGGTTGGACATAGCGCGTGGAAGGAAAACGTTATTCCAACCAGTTCCTTTCCCCTCCATCAGGCGCCCCAGCTGGCCAGGGGGAGACAGTTTAGAGACCAAGATATCCTGCATGTTTTTTGTGAGGGTACCTACCCTAAGTAAAATTTGTTTTAAAGAAATATGAAGTCCTGTTGAGTTTACTATTTGAAGGTCCTGATCCACAGATCCAGTCCGGGTTTGCTTACATACTCAGGTCGCAGGCAACCCGAGGGAGCTTAGTCTACTTTATATCGTTCCCAAGTATGCTAGTTAATTCCTAACTCATTAATATTGGACTGTATTGTTTCATCATCATGACAAGTTAGCTAAACCACTAAACCAAACAAACCTAGTGTCCTGTTTTAACATGAAGGAAAAAAAATGACAAATAACTTATACTGTGCCTGTATGTTTTTATTTGATTCAAATATGTAATCTAATCTAATTGTTTTTAATTTACAGAACCATTGTATATCACGTAAGTATACAAGTAGACATCTCTGTCTATTCATCAACATGACAGCAGTATATTATATCTTGTTCATGTCCTTTACGATAAATATTTATTGTATTTCAATTACAGGCCCATTGAGTATGATGGTACCAATCAGGGCTCAGTTGTAGAGCAGAGGACCAATCAAAGTGGGGGTACTGATCATGTGTACTGCCCACTGCAGCAAGGTCAGTCTTTACACCAATCACGTTGGTTAAGGAAGCTTCTGACAACTGGTTCTAATTTTAATATAAATTATTGTGATTAACTAAATAGAAAGCATTATTGAAACAATAAGCACCAGATTAATACGTTTAATATTTACATTTAGGCAACACAGGTGTCTATGAAGCAATGAAACGCCCTATTGAAAATGATGAAAATGGTACCGTATATCCTTTTTTTTTTAAACATCCAAACAAATGATTTTAATCTAGTTTCATTTGATGTCATGGTGGAATATTTCATGTTAGGGGAGTCATTTATTTGCAGGTTCTAATTTAATGGATTTGCAACAACCCCTGCTGAGCACAGTAACTTTTCAGTGGGTTGAGTTGAATCTCTGTTCATAGGACAATTTTTGAGCGGTGCACACCGTCTCCAATGAATAGCTATGTGTGTCCCTTTGTCCGTATGTGACTTTGGAGTAGGACCTTTGACCCCTGCATGCAGGATGTTGGGGTCAGGAAGGGTCATTAGAACCCTCAGGAACAGCTGTGCTTGACTCCAGATTGGTACACACACACACACACACAGCCAGCCTGGGCACACTTGAACTTCCATGTGCGGACAGAAGAAGCTGTGTTTTACGTCATTTCCGAGTTTTTAGACAGCTGGTGGATGGAAATGAAGCTCCACCCACGCGGCAGAATACCGCTGGGGCAAGCTTTTCCAGGAATCTGGCCGACGCGGCAACCTGCCGCGTAGGTGGAGCAACAGGACACATTAGAGTGTGCCGTTTTAACACGAAGAAAAATAAACTGACAAATAACTTGTATGTTTTTATTTGATTAAAATATTAAAATTGTTATTCATTTACAGAACCATATTATATCACGTAAGTATACATGGATCTCTGTCTATTCATCAACATGACAGCAGTACAGTACTGTATATTACATCTTGTTCATGTCCTATGTATTGTATTTCAATTACAGGCCCATTGCGTATGAGGGCACCAATCAGGGCTCAACTGCAGAGCAGAGGACCAATCAAAGTGGGGGTACTGATCATGTGTACTGCACACTGCAGCAAGGTCAGTTTTTAAACCAATCAATCACGTTGGTTAAGGCCTAGTTCACACGTACCAAACACCAATCAAGCAAATGTTTGGTCGTTTTTTTGGGCCACCTGCACAGTGCTTTTCCAATGGGAGTCACATGGTTTGATCAAACATTTGTGTTTGATGAGGGGGGAAGGGCAGAACACCACCAGCAATCAAACAAATGTTTGGTCAAACCATGTGACTCCCATTGGAAAAGCATTGTGGTGGCCCAAAATGGTGTTTGGTATGTGTGAATGAGGCCTAAGTACACTTCTGACAACTGGTTCTAATTTTAATATAAATTATTGTGATTAACTAAATAGAAAGCATTATTGAAACTAGAATTTCACAAATGGGAAGAAGGCAATAGCGGGAGGGCGATGAGAGTGCTGTACTGTACCCCTTTGTACTGTACTGCACTCCTTCATACTGTACTGTACTGTACTGTACTGTACTGTACTGTACTGTACTGTACTGTACTGTACTGTACCGTTAGTTATTAGTGTTATTGTTCTTATGATTAGTATTATTATTGTTATTAATATTGTTATTATTACATGGATTATTATTCTGATGCGAGCTAAATAGGGCTGTTGCATTTCCACTGTGCCATGGCTCCACCTAGTGACCATGTATGATACGTGCATGGGTACACCTTTTTGCTCACATCTTTTTGCTCACATGTTTTCACGGCCTGAGAACAGTGAGAAACCTTTTTTTTTATGTTTTCTTTTGTATCCCAGTGAATCAATGAATAGTGACTAATGACTATGGAATTCCACTCATTTTCAACATTGTACTGTCATTAATATACCTTAGAGTTGTTGTGTGGAATTAATAAAGAAGTCCCCCCATTCTTTGTTGCCTAGAACTGGAGGTCTGAAAAAACGGTAACATTATGAAGTACATCTCTGTGACATCACAAAGATGTACTTCATAATGTTACTGTTTTTTTCCCCAGATCTCCAGTCATAGGCAACACAGAATGATGAATAAAACGATTTTTTCCCCCCCAACAGATAAAGTGTCTATATGAATAATCAAATGTGCTTTGTGTGGTGGGCCATGAGAAATCAAATAAAAACAACTTTATTGGGGGGGAAGCACTTGGACAAAGGAATACAATGAAAAACTGTGGAATGAACTGCTGAGTGCATTTCACATGTCTGACCACGGTACGGGCTTCCACGCTTACTGCTTCATCGCCGCGAGCCTCCGTGTCTCCTGCGAGACATGTTTAGGGCGAATGACATACCCCTCAGGGAGGTATTAAGGCTATTAATTTAGCATCTTGGATTATGACGCAATCTTGGGAACGCACAACAGAGGGTCATCTAGCCCTCTGTCCCCGCTGTCAGAATGCCTCTCGATCCCCTCTCACTACTGCTGCTGCCGCCTGCTGCTGCCGCCGCCGCCTCGCTGAGCAGAGTGTAGAATAGGTGTGGCGCAGCCTTACTCTAAGGGCGCAGCCAATTCACGACATTGAGGGGTTGGAATACATCCCGGTCGCGTGGTTCATGTAACGCGTGTGTCACTGTGAAGGACTGGCCCCATGAAGCGAACGGAGTTGGCGTAAGTAGTAGGCAAACATGACGATTTTGATTACAGGCCCATTGAGTATGATTGTACCAATCAGGGCTCAGCTGCAGAGCAGAGGACCAATCAAAGTGGGGGTACTGATGATCATGTGTACTGCCCACTGCAGTAAGGTCAGTCTTTAGTCTTTGGTTAAGGAAGCTTCTGACAACTGGTTCTAATTTTAATATAAATTGTGATTAACTAAATAGAAAGCATTATTAAAATAACAATAAGCACCACATTAATACGTTTAATATTTACCTTTAGGCAACACAGGTGTCGATGAAGTAATCAACCCCCCTGATGATAATGGTACAGTATACTTTTTAAGCGTCCAATCAAATGATTTCAATCTGAAACTGGATCTGTCGTCTGGGAATATATTAGGGAACCTCTATATCTACGCTGCTACGCTTTAGCTCCGAGATGAGGTTCCAAGGAAAACTATCCCTGCACTGGTAGAAATCTGGCAGAGTCTATAGCTGGGTCGACAAGTAGTGGATTCAACCCCTTTCGCAGTATTTATTTCAAAAAGTAAAGGTATCAGAACCAAGATGCAGTTGATAAAAATTAACATAGGCACGTAACATTTTACAAAGCGGTTGTTTGTCAGCCAGCTTCCCCCGGTTTTCCCCAATGCAATCTTACGGAAACATTACAATACTGAAACATTACTTTTTGAAATAAATACTGCGAAAGGGGTTGAATCCACTACTTGTTGACAGGCTCAACCCAGCTAGACTCCATTTCTACCAGTGCAGGGATAGCTTTCCTCGGAACCTCATCTCGGAGCTATAGCGTAGCAGCGTAGATATAGCTAGAGGTTCCAAACTGAGCTAGGAATATATCAAACTATACTTGTCCGACTAAAACTACTGAAAATTATTTAATTCTGTCGGGATTTAAATTGTCTTTTTTCCAGAAGATTTTTTTTTATCAGAAACTATTTATGCTTATAACCAGCGTCATTTCAGAAAATAAGTTGCCCCGTTTTGAAAATGGCTAAAAAGCTCAAAATGGCTAAAAAGCTCAAAGTGCGTTGTGAGCTTGTAGATCGCTATTGTGAGCACTTTTCCTGATTTCTGGATCAAAGTATCCCTTTACCCGAATGTTGCTTTTACCATCCTGGGCGGGAACCCCATTGTGTTTTAAGCATTATTTTATACTTTAGCTATTGAAAAATAGCAGATCTACAAGCTCATAGCACGGCACCAAGAGCCACGCTACGATCTGCAGATCTAGATCTGCTACTGAGCGAACATTTTTTACTCAAATCTTTCCTTAGTGCATTTGCAAGGATTAAAATGCACCTAGGTATTGCGGCAAAACTGCCTGCCATATGCCAAGAATGAACGATAACCCACCTTTTGAATAATATTATTAATAAGAAAAGGAGTGAAAGACCATCCTGAGCACATTTACGTTAAACTGTCCAGTTTTCCACTTTATCGCATATACCCCCTGATGTACCTCTGCGTACCTGAATTTGAGGTTAAATATGAACACTGCAGGGTGGCAATTACCATCCCCTGAAACCCCAAATGACACCCATGTTTACAACGAGGTAAACTTGTTGGAAAGGGATAGGTCACGCCCTGCGGCCCTAATTACTTTTTTTCTATCGATTACTCACCCCATGGAGACTTGAATTCATGGATATTTTTTTCCTTTTTGACGCATTCAGTGGTTCCCTATGGAGACAAATTGTATATATAGGAATGGCCTAGGAATGTGAAAAAAAACTACACAAATATCCATGAATTCAAGTGAGTAATCCATATTTTTGGGGGGTGAACTAACACGTAATCAAACTCTGTAAAATTTTAACTTTTCAACCAGTATTCTTATGTCATATACCGTTTGTACAAATTACAACACATTCCTCAATCAATTAGATTTTGAGTGCTTGTTCAGAGAATTACAACTGAACAGATATATTTGTGATGTGTTGAGTTGGAATGAAAATGGAAAATGGAACCATACTACATTTTATATATTGCATGTTTAACACAGCAGGCTATCCTTTTTTAAATTATTTACTGTAACTCTGTTTGATTTCTTTAGATGTAGCCGTGGAGGAATACCCAACACCACACAGGCCCTAAAAACAAGGCTCCCAACATGGTCAGGCCACTGCTTGGCCTTACTCCTACAACTCACCTTACCCCTACCCCTATTTTGATAGGTTGGGATGGCTCACAGTCACAAGATACTCTATACACCACAAAGACACCCGTGTATACCTGTCAAAACTACTTGAGAAAAGGTCAACGCTGTCCACAATCACAACACCAAAGGGAGGTTCACTAATCACGTTCAACCCAGATTTGGCTCAAACAAATGGTGACATTTGTTCTCCCCCTATGCCACAAAAATGAGGAATGCCCTACCAGCAGTCGTAAAGGAATGAATCCCTACGGTTGTTCAAAACAGCTCACAAAGAGCACTTACATGTGTCTGCAATTCGAAACTGGCCTGGTAAAAAAGCAAAGCCCTTTGATTAATTGAGTGATTGAATACTTAATTAGTCAGAGATGTAAAGCGCATGTCGTGGTACAGTAAGATGTTCAGTGGTGGATTGAAGCAAGGCCTTTAAGTGTAGGCTTTTTGGGCACCAACCTCAGGAGGGCACCATGTTGCATGTTTTTATTTGTATTATTATTAGTTTTTAGTTGCACTTTGTTGGTGTGCGTGACCGTGTGCGTGCGTGCGTGCGTGCATTCCGTGCATGCATGCTTGTAATGCATTTTTCACCAGATGTCCAGGGGAAAACTGTATAATTATGGATATTGTGAGACCGTTTAAAATCCTAGTGTTCCGCTTAGAGCGGCTCTATCTAACCTCTGCTTTCTGACCATGTTGATCTTGACAGTACATTTTGATTTAGTTTTAGCCATAGTCCTTTGAATAAAATGTTAGTCATCTGCCAAAAGTGCATTCCCACATGCACTTACTTTCTGAGCAAAGGACATATAGGCCTACTGTATGTACTAAATGTATGCTAATTTCGGCGTGCTGCATTAAAATGTATTTGATAAAAACATGTTATGATATGTATGCGTGCTATGATGTTGGATAAAAGATTGTTGGTGCCCGGGTCCAAGCACCGGGCACCATGGAAAAAGTACCTGCTCTAGCTGGTAATCTAAATGAATGCACATTTCAGATGTGTGACTAAAAATGTAGAAGAAAGAAGAAATGAAATTCGTCAATTGTTTCATTGAATGAAACACACGCACACTCACGTATACACGCACGCACACGTGCATTAACATCCACACCACCACAACGTCCTAATAGCTATGTAGGGTATTATGGTACGGAGCTGCACTAATTCATGTTAATTTATGTCACTAGAAGAGTGACACAAATTCAATGTTTGCCACCTGGAAAGTACTACAAAAGGGGGTTAATCAAACAGAAACTACAACATTTGGCCAACCTGGCGGGAAGGAAAGTACAAGATAGGGAAAACATTTGGCCAACCTGGCGGGAAGGAAACACAAGATATTCAACAGGTGGTACTTTGAAGCGATGTGACGTCGACGACCAGCTGAAACCTGAAAGAGAAAACTAAACTGAAAACCGAGGTACGGGAGGCCGGGTAACCGAGCACACTGGACGGGGGTCGCACGAGGGACCACTGGGTACGACCCGGTTCCTGCACAACCCAGTTCCTGCACGACCCGCCTGCCCATTATGCCCGATTGATCCCAGATTCAACCCATACCCCGGGGAGAACTACACTATAGCTGACGTAGATCCAGCGTCGCCCAGCTCGTAGATTTAACGTTGTCAACGTCGGGCCCCAATTTCAACATGCTCGTAGATTACACGTCGGGCCAATCAAAAACAGATTCAACACACACACACACACACACACACACACACACACACACACACACACACACACACACACACACACACACACACACACACACACACACACACACACACACACACACACACACACACACACACACACACACACACACACACACACACACACACACACACACACCCTTAGGCCCATCACAATTACTACATAATAAGTATTTGTGATAATCACAATACTTTGGGGATAATAGTAATAATTGTAAGCCCCAATCGTCATACTCGTTCCTATGGTGGAACGTAGTGGAAGTAGCAGATCTAGGCGCTCAAAACCGTTTTGATCTCGTAGATCTGATACTTTCACTATTCATGTATTTGTATTGTAATTTAAATAATTTATTAATACTTGTGACGGGCCTAATGTACCTCAATGTACCCAGGCTTGAGCAGGTACATTTGGGGATTCCAGACAACATAGCGCGCCCACTATCGTTGACCGGCCGGGGAGACCCTTGAGTCTTGACCCTACCCCCGGCGTTCTGAGGTCACTGTCCTGGCGGGGAGACCCTCGACCCTACCCCCGGCGTTCCCAAGGAGCATTCCAGACATCAAGGGCAGCAGGCATCATTTTCCTTTAAAAATAAACAAAATAAATTGTAAAAACAAGAAAACAATGTGTTTTTTGAAGTGTTAGAAATGACTGCACCTGTACGTGCCCGTACTTGAGAACGATGCAACTTGGGAACCTAATAATACCCTTAGCCAATTGATTGGCTGAGGCAGAGACTGGAAATTGCACAGGTGAGGGACTTGGGCTCATTAGGTCCACTGGCAGAGCCTGACCAGAGCCTTTTGTGGTGTTTCTGGACAACGGTGTATGCCACCGACTCAAGGCCGGGCACTGCACTCCCTGCGGGGGTGTGGAACGCGTGTGTCAAATTTGAAGTCGGTGGGGTAAACGGTTCTTGAGTTACATGCATTACAACCGTACACACACAGACACGCACAGAGACATGGCACATTTATAGTAGGATTTTTGACTACAATCGGGCATAGCTCCGCCCTAATTGCTACTCCACTACATCTCAGGCCAATATTATGCTTTTATGCCACTACATTTATTATCATTTTAAATCTCTGAAATGACAAATAAAAATAAACTAATAAGATCATTGCTGCGTCTAAAGCAACCCCAAAAATGATCAAACATTAGCCAAATTGGTAATTACATCAGAAAGGCAAAGATTTTGAGAATAGCCGATCTACAAGCTCACAACAGCTCGCAGTGCAAGGTATTGACACTGCAATGCTGTAGCTACAAAAAATGTTTGTAACAGCAATGATGAATACTATTAAAAAATATTCATACGCAGTGTAGGAATAAGTACTCTCATTTCTGACTTGAAGGACAACTTTAGTTTTTTCAACCAAGGTTCATGTTTTAGGTTGTTATTATAGAAAGTAAAAGTGTTTATTGGTTGATTTTCATTTGCTGCTTTCTTTCGTTTTAACGATTTAAGCTATTTTTGGACAGGGGGCGGGGGCATTCGAACATGGGGCTATATATATATATATATATATATATATATATATCTTTAAAAATGTTATGGCGATTTCTTTAATATTATTTACTATAGTTCTACTAGACCCCAGGAAATTACATCTGGCCACAGAAGATCACAGGATCAACTGAATGTGAAGGAGGATACTGGGGGGATATATAGACTCAATGTCAGTTCGTCACCTCCCCGTTCACATTCAACAGATCCCGTGATATAGTAATATATATATATATAGTAATACAATAATAGTAAATAATTAAACGCTATAAGATTTTGTAAAAATAAATAAATAAACATATTTAGGCCCATGTTCGAATGCCCCACCCCCATGTCAAAAATAGATAAAATCTCTAAAACGAAAGAAAGCAGCAAATGAAAGAAAATGTACACTGATCTTTTACTTTCTCTAATAACCTAAAACATGAACCTTTGTTGAAAACAAATCTAAAGTTGTCCTTTAAGTAAAAGTATCAATAGTGCTGTATAAAAAAATATTTAAAATGTACTTCAGCAAAACTACAAAAGTATTGGTTTTATAGCTACTGAAAAATACCAGACCTACGAGCTTGTAGATCTGCCATTTTTGTTAAATCATATGTGGTGCAAATCTTTGAATGTATATTCTTTCAGAGCGAACGTCTTTAAAAGTTTAAATATTTACTTTTTGTGGCTTTAGCCTTTATTTTATATTTTTTAATGGAGGGACAACACACTCACCAGTCTGCTGGGTCCACAGGCTGGGGAGAGGCAGGGAGCCAAATCTGTACCTCTCCCCCCAGCTGTTCTGATGAGGGTTCCAAGAGCACCAGGCATCATTCTCCTTTAAAAACAAAACAAAAAAGTATATATATTATAAAAAGATCAGACCCCTGTGCTGTGCTGTGCTGTGCTGTGCTGTGCTGTGCTGTGCTGTGCTGTGCTGTGCTGTGCTGTGCTGTGCTGTGCTGTGCTGTGCTGTGCTCCTCCGAGGCCTGTGTGTGTCTGTGTCAGGCTGTGCGACAGTGACACTTGGTGAACAAACGCTATACCGCTATTTTCGTGCTCGGACACAGGGACACAGTCAGTCAGTCACACACATAGCCGTCTAATGGTGGGAGTGGTTGTACCACTCAAAAATCACACCCGTGTGAAGTAAAGGGCGCTCATCATCATTAAGAACGGTGGTCCCTTAGTGTTCCCACCGTCATCTGAGTGGTTAGATGTGGATTTTTAGGAAACAAAATCTTGGCAGATTGAAAGAGGATCATTCAAGCTTGCCCTACTACAGCTGCAACGTTGGTGAGGGCATTGGAGGGCATTGCAACTCTACATTCAACGCATTGTTAAGTGTTGCAAATTGTGGCTAAATGACTCTTAATCATGAAGGAATTTCCAAACTGATTCCAAACTATATTTCAAATTTTCAATGGCCAAATAAATTCCGAAAATAAATTTAAAAATCAGATCAGTCTGAAGTGAGTGTTGCTGTGCTGTACTGTACTATACTGTACAAGCCCTCCTCCCTGGCCTGTCTGTGTGTTAGGCTGTGTAACAGTGACACCTGGTGGTGAACAAACGCAATATATTTTTGTGCTCGGACACAGGGACACACAGCCGTCTATAGGAGTGTTGCACCACTCAAAAAGAAAAAAATCACACCTGTGTGAACTGAGTGGTGCAATTCCTCCCCCCCCCCCCCCCCCCACTCTCTCTCTCTCTCTCATTAGCAGGCAACAGTGCAGCACTCTCTCTCTCTCTCTCTCTCTCTGTGTTTCTGGCACAACAGCGCCCCTACTGGTACTAATAGTCATACTTGTGCTCATTAACGTCACACGGACACATAGGTGAAGGCATGGACACGGACATTGCCGTTCCTTGGAGTGGTTGCACCCCTCAAAAACGCCATACAAATAAAAATATGAACATGAACACCCCCTCCTCTACAGAGTTTTGGCACCTTCCTAATCAACAGGATTACCAACAACACTGCAGATGAGACAGGCCGGTGACCCACACATAATTTAGCTTCCGCACAGTGTCAACAAATGAACACATTTAAAACCCTTTCACACCAGGAAACATGATGCAACACAAGACAACTGCACAGTCACTTCCAATCCAGCTGGTGATTCAATTAATGGTCAATTCATCATTTGACTCAGCGGTGTGTGTTAGCCGCAATTTGCAACTCTAGAGATTTTTTTATAATGGGATGATTCTAGAGTTGCAATACCCTCCATTGACTCCCCACTCATTTGTACACATTTTACACTATAAATTGGGGTCTCAGAGATAGAAATTCCATTAAATGGGGGTCCGTAGACTAATGCATGTCAAACTGGAGGGGTCCTTGAAATTAAACGGGTTGAGAATCACTCGCTGGCTAAGTAGTGTCAATTTGAGGGTCCTTATTGGTATGAAAAGGTTTGGGAATTAGATTCTATTAACCATTTGCTGCTACATCAAAGTGAAATTACACGCAAATGACGCAATTCCATCAACTCCTTTAATGGTAGGGCTAGCTAATTAGCTAAGCCAGTCTACCAGTGGTCCTTGGGGGTGGTTCCAGGTGGTCCCCATGCAGCTATGGCGTTTAAACAAATGGACCCTCAGATTTTTAACCTGATAGAATGAAACCAAATGGACCCGAGTAAAAAAAAATTAAATACCTGCATTAGGCTAATTCATTTACCAGAAGTCTATAGTAGTCTAAAGTATACACAATTAGATGTAAAAATAATTGTCCTTTTGATCAACGTCTGCCTTTTATCTCTCCTAATTATACCCAATATAGCATGGAATTAAGTGTGGACAAACAAACTCTTATCCAACGACAACCTTTAAATAATGGACCGGGATGTGAAAAGGGTTGAAAAGCACTGAGCTAAGCCAACAAGTAGGCTACTAACACCTGCAAACAAACACACCTGCATGAGTTTGATCAGCTGATGGACATAAAGGCCTACCGGTACTTCTGTTTCCACAGCTTCTTGTATAGTTGTTGTTTGGTTTTTCACTAGCCTGGTAAAAAACACTGACGACTCTCATTAACTCCATGTAGGCCTACATGTCAATAAAAGTTACATTCCGAGGTGTTTAATATTGAAACAAACGGCTTGTTGTTGTTGAAACAAACAGTACTGTCTCTAGAGCAGCGTGCTTGGGCGTGTGTGTGGTCGTGGTGGTGTGACCAAAAGGTGGCGTGCATGAGCTGATGACTTAAATACCTGCACGTGCGTTATCATGGATCCCACCTCAGCTCAAACACAGCTCAGAACCCCCACTGCAAAGATGCGCGCGCACACACACACACACACACACACACACACACACACACACACACGCGCACACATACGCACACACGCGCGCACACACACACACACACACACAAGCTAGTCTATTTTTATTTATTTTTATTCATTGTAGTAGCCTGCTATGATTCAACTTTTAACGTTTATATTAATTGTTTTAAAATGTTAGTAGCCTATATAGTAAAAGTATTTTTAAAATTTAATGTATGTATTTTAGGGCTGGGACTCGATTAAATAAATAATTAATTTGAAGCATTGTAATTAACTAATCAAAATTAATCGCATTTTAATCACATACATTTTTGACCTGAGAAGCAGTTCTTGGGCAATTAAAACAGATTATGGTTTTTGTATCTAAATTTCCCATCATGCACTGGCCTGGGCCAAGCAAATTGTGTGCATCGCTATGATCGGTACGCCTGAAATGAGTCCACTAAGAAAGGTTCTGTGGTGCAATTATTATATTTATTATATTTATTATTATACATTTCGGCCATTTGAAAATAGCCAATCTACAAGGCTAGCTCACAATGTGGCCCATAGCGACTCATTGTGAGCTTTCAAATTAGGAGGGGCGGAGGCGGTGGCTCAGGGGTAGAGTGGCTGGATGGTAACCGCAAGGTTGCAAGCTCGAACCCGGGCTCCCCCAGAGTTAGTGTCGAAGTGTCCTTGAGCAAGACTCTGAACCGCTGATTGCTCCTGATGTGCAGGTTGGTGCCTTGCATGGTTTCCGCCGCCATCTGTGTATGAATGGGTGATTTTCCATTTACCATTTTAGAAAACGTAGAAATATGGGACATTCTGCATAATGAGTATATAGGCTAATTTTACTTTTGATACACATGAAGTACATTTTGATGCCAATACTGTTGTACTTTTTATTCAAGGTAATTTTGAATTCCACCAGTGCTCCTTCCTTACTCTCATGACTCGCTTCCAACATACCGTACACCCCGATCAACCACCCCACCCCCCATGCAAGGTTGACCTTGACATCCAGGTCAAATTGAGTCCCGCACCGGCATTGTGTGCAGGATTACACTCTATCTAGTGAGCTGTGAAATTGCAGGTACGGTGTTATGGTAGGGGAGTCAGAGATGTTATTCTCCAGATTGCGTGCTCCCCGAGTGACACTTAGGGTTTGATAGAGAGGCTGCTCTCTAACACATTCAGGACGGTCGGGGACCCCTTTTGGTGTTTTGAGCATGCTATACTTTAGCTATTTTAGAAAAAATCATGAAAATGTGGTGCAAATCTTTGAATATATATTTTTTCAGAGCGAACGTTTTTAACTCAAATCTTTGCTTCTGCGGTGGCCCCCCTGGAACGACATATTTTCAGATGGGGGGGGGGGGGGGGTCGGCGGCCAAAGACAGATACTTCTGGGGGTCCTTTCACATGAAAAAGGTTGAGCACCACTGACATACTCGCAGGTTAAAATGTGCGATTGTGCGTGTCTGCATGGCAGAGAGACGAGTGGTGGTATACTGTCTGTACAGTATTGGTGTACGGCAGGGGTAGGCAACCTGCGGCTCTAGATGTATTATTGAATTTGTAGTAATTTTAATATTGCAAAACAATGTTGACTATACACCAGATAAAAATAAGAATCAAATTTAATGAAGGAATAGTAGAATAGAAGAATGTATTAATGATAAGACATCGTTGTTTGTTTTCACCACCAATGCTGCTGGCTTACTGGTACAGTATAGTGATATGCTTTGAGAAATTAGCAAACAATAAAAGACCAGAAAAATCACAAATAATTAAAGTTTGCTTTATTAAAGCAAACATATTTTTGCGGCTCCAGATAGAATTGTAATACGTTTTTGGGCCAAAAATGGCTCTTCTGATAATAAAGGTTGCCTACCCCTGCATGGTGTACGGTAACGCGTTTTGTTTGTATGTTGAGTTGACAGGAGTTGAGTCATCTCGATCACATTGGTAGGGATAAGGTCATAAGGTCAAGGAAGGAACCAATGAATGCCAGCGGTCATTTTTAATCAATCTTTTATATTATTGATATTTAGTACGTAACCTATCTTTTAAAAATGTGTTTCAGCCAATAATTAAATACATTGAGTCCTCTCTGACCTGGAAGAGTAACAGAGTACAGCGGAAGATTCTTGTGTAAACACTTGAGGACGCAAATTTTAGACATTTTAGAATGAGGGCCTTTCTCGGCCCATTGTTTATATTGTGTATAGTTTCCAAGATGGCCCCATCACCAGGAGGGGGTGGGGCGGAGGTGAGCGTGTGGGGTCGACATATGCCCTTACTGGGCTGCATTCACAAATCGGCACAGGTCTCCACCAGGGCAGGTCAGGTTGTGGCCTCCTGGTGGCGCTATAATAGGCCAATGTGAAAAGGGTGCCATTTCTTCTTGCCATTTTTTCGAAACGGACCAATCATGTGAGCTTTGGAAGCCAATCTTAGCCAATCAGGATGGAAGATGGGAAATGGATGGTGCCACTCAGTGTTGATCACATGACTATAGATAGTGTATACCGAATTGTGTGATGTATGGATAAAATGTGTACGAGTAATCTACAGAAATGTGTTTTGCCCATGCCTTTGGCCTGGTGGAGAAAAAACATTACCTCATTATCTTTTTTTCTAGGCAAAGAAGAATTTTAGAGCTAGCTATAGTTTTACAATTAGTAATTAGAATCAGGTTGTGGTCAGGATTTGTCATTTAGGCATTAGGTTTAGGTGTTGGTTGGGATTAGGATCAGGGTTAATGTCTCTTTCAAGCATGGAGGTATTGTAAAGGTGATCATCACAGTACGGTATGTGGCACCTACCCCGGTAACAATGACAGAGATTAACACTGCCTTCCATTCTTGTCATGTTTGGAATGACTCACTTTACTACTACTACTACATCCCAGACACACCTTAACCAGGCCGGCCCCACCTCTGTGGAGAATGCAGTCTATGGACATGACAAAAGGTGTGAAGGCATTCTCTTTTCACGTCTGCCCTCCCATCCCCTAATTAGACATATATATACAGTAATATAGAAACGAGTTGCCATGCTTAATCATTCGGGTCGTGGCCCCATGTTGTTGCAAACGTTTCTGTTTTAACATTTTCCTTTCCATTGTGATGTTGTGTGAAGGGTTGACCCTGCAGAAACTCCCACCCAAAACCTTCCAGAACCCATGGAGTTCTCTGATATTTTTTTTTGTTTACACTCATATCGTGAACGGCGCGTGAGCCTACAGTACGAGCATTTACAAGGACTCCCATGTTACGTGGGAATTCATGGCCATGGCCATGAACTTGGCCGTGACGTTGACGGCTGTTGGTCGTAAACTCCGCTCATTTCTGCGTCCGCTCAGATGGTGGTGTACCCACACAAATGCTGCATGCATTACACCACCTTTGCTGCATGACATGGGAGCTTGTCGCAGCTTGATCGGACGGATAAATACGCAATCATTACGCATTTCATTTACACCTGGTCGTATTTCTCCGTTGTAAATGAGAACCTGTGAACTGTGCCAGTATAATAAACCAACCTAACCGTCCTAAAGTGCCTGGGCCTGGGCCTAATGCAGTGGTTCTCAAACTTTTCAGTGCGTGACCCCCAAAATATTCATCAACTGGGGACCCCAAATGCGGCCGAAAATTAAGTCCCGGCCCTACCTGCGACTGGATTACCAGTCGGGGGCCCAGACGGTTACGCCACCGCCTGGGCCCCTATAAGGTCTTTCTTAATGGTTCTCAAATTTTCACTTTAGAAATGTGCAGATACCCTATATACGCGTAATACCAGTAAGACGCGCAAACGCGGGAAGCGAACGCAGCTGAGACCCTGCAGATCATGTCTGTCTGTCTGTCTGTCTGTCTGTCTGTCTGTCTGTCTGTCTGTCTGTCTGTCTGTCTGTCTGTCTGTCCCGCTGTTACTGTATATGTGGACCTGGCCCCTTTTGTGCCCATATATGGAGCTGAGTGGACCTGGCCCCTTTTGTGCCCATATATGGAACTGAGTGATTGCTGATGCAACACACTCCATATTTGGATAGCGGGACAGACAGACAGACAGACAGACAGACAGACAGACACACACACACACAGACAGACAGACATGATCTGCTAGGTCTCATAGTAAGTGCTCACAATAATAGGCCTAAAGCACCCCCCCAACCCGCAGTTTGAGAACTCCATATATGGGCATAAAAAGCTGGCCTGTTCTGACATCACAATACTTCATATTTGGGCATGCCTGACACAGTACTATAGGAATAAAGGGACACAGAGAGACAGATACAGAAATATCCATATATGGGCATAAAAGGGACAAGGACCACTACTAACAGTATCTTTCCTCAGGTGGATTGAACTGAAACACAGTGCGTTCAGTAGAATGTTACAGTACCAGTTCCATGCAACTATTCATGCACACATTCCTGTAATGATGCACAGGCCTGCCCGGCTACTCCCTCAATATGTGTTGCTCTACCCTTAATCAGTTGTACTGTCCTTACTCATATAGTATACACCAGTAAGACGCGCAAACGCGGGAAGCGAACGCAGCTCGTACATATTTAAGTTAAGTTATTTTTAAGTTAAGTTACTTAGCCATAACCATATAAGGAGTCCCCAAAGTCCAAAGCTATACGTCCAAATATGGAGTGTGTTGCATCAATCACAAACAAATCACTCAGCTCCATATATGGGCACAAAGGTGGGACACACAGACAGACACACACACAGACAGACAGACAGACAGACACCAGTAAGACGCGCAAACGCGGGAAGCGAACGCAGCTCATACATATTTGGGTTTTTTTAAGATTTATTTTTAAGTTATTATTTATTTAAGTTAAGTTATTTTTAAGTTAAGTTTTTAACTTAGCCATAACCATATAAGGAGTCCCCAAAGCAGCTATACGTCCAAATATGGAGTGTGTTGCATCAATCACAAACAAATCACTCAGCTCCATATATGGGCACAAAGGAGGGACACACGGACAGACATGATCTGCTAGGTCTCATAGTAAGTGATCACTGCGTTCGCAATCACTGCGTTCGCAATCACTTCGTTCGCAATTACGCTAGTGGTTCTTTGTCAGGCATGCATGCCCAAATATGGAATATGCAGATGTCAGAATGATGTCAGAACAGGCCAGCTCCATATATGGAGATATAGGGGCGATATAGTGTCGAATTTGAAGTCGGTGGGGCGAATGGTTCCCGAGTTACATGCATTACAGACGTACAGTCGTACACACGTACAGACATACAGAGACATGGTGCATTTAAAGATAGATAGATGGTAAAATGCATTTTACATTTTCTCAAAGTGCTTTATGTGCATTATATTCACCCTTCACAGACTGAGGGACTATGGATGGAAAACAGCATTATTGCTAAATCCAATGTATTTTACATTACATCATATGAATTGTTCAGGAACCTGAAACAGGTCGTTTCGAGGAAGGAATCTGATTGTCATCGTACAAATGTATGTTTATATATTTGGGGGACATTTGAGCTAATTTCTCTTTTCATTGTCAGTGGCAAATATTGAGACGTAGGCCTACACGTGTGGACAAAAGCTGTATAGATTCTCGCTGCTCTGCCAGAGTAGAGCCAACTGCCAATATTAATATACATAATATAATAATAATCTTTATTGTCCCGAAGGATATTTGTCTTCACAGTCTGTTCAAACGCCCACATCAAAAAACCATACATAGCACTAGCACATAATAATAATAATAATAATAATAATAATGAATTTTATTTATATTTTCATTATATTCTTTTCATTCACAGGGAATCTCAGAGTGCTACAAGGTTTAAAAACATATGATCTATCATAAAAGGTTAAAAACAGGTTTAACAAAAAACAGTGCAAAACAGTTCAGCACAAAAAGGCCTTCCGGAACAGGAAGGTTTTCAGGCCTGTTTTAAAACATTCCACAGTCTGCGGCACTCTCAGGTCCATGGGGAGGCTATTCCATAGACGTGGTGCTGCTGAGCAAAAGGCCCGGTCCCCCATGGTGCATAGCTTGGTGTCAGGAACCTGGAGTAGTAGTTTGTTTGCAGATCTGAGGGTGCGGGTGGAGGATGTTTTTGGAGGGGTGATTAGTTCCTGTAGGTATGGAGGGGCGTGTCCGTTTATGCAGTTGAATGTTATCAGCAGAACCTTGTAGTGGATCCTGGCTGTAACGGGGAGCCAGTGCAGTGTGAAGAGGATGGGTGTGATATGGTCATGCTTGCGGACTCTCATTAGGACCCTGGCAGCGCTGTTCTGTATGTACTGCAGCTTCTGTACATGTTTGCCAGGAATCCCAATGAAGAGGGCGTTGCAGTAGTCCAGTCTAGAGGAGATAAAGGCATGGATGAGCTTCTCTGCATCTGACTGGGTTAGAAGGGGGCGGAGTTAACATAACACCAAGACAAATACAAAAACATGAGATCCCTACTGTATATACAGAACCATGGAAGGGTCCATTTGGTTCCATTTTGTACTCTCCGAGTTGAATCACCACTGTGGTGGTGGTGGTATCAGATTTTGCTGAATCATAGAGTGGCCATTAGAATGTGGCAGCACCAGTCCATGCTACTATTCATTGTTGCACACATTCCAGTCATGATATGATACGCAGGTCTGCCCCGTCAGACTGCACAGTGCACACCCTCGCTGTGGAATGTTGACACAGTAACCATGACAACCGTGGCCGCATCATGGGGCTATAGAGAGTGAACATCAACACCACTCAATTAATGTGTGTGTGTATATGTGCAGTGTGTGTATGTATGTGTGTTTGCGTGTGTGCGTGCTTGCGTGCGTGCGTGTGCAGCGTGTGCAGTGTGTGCGACTGTGACTGCGTGTGCGTGTGCGTGTGCATGTGTGTGCGTGTGTGTATGTTTTCAATTTATTTTGTATTTACTAGCCTATATATTGTCACAGTATTATGTTTGATGATATTGTGTATTTTATTTGCTCTTTTTATTTTGCCTGTATCTGTACTGTTTATTATGTGTGGCTTTTGCCCTCACACTTCAGTCCATTTGTATTTGTGTACAGCAATGTGTTGTTGTTGTTGTTGTTGTTGTTGGGGGCTATGGTCAACTCAAAAGGGAGGGGAATAAGAAATGAATGACCTAGAGCTCAACTGCCAAAGTGTTTATGTGTACAATGATTAAACACAGTAAAACTAATCTAAGCTGAGTTCAAACATTCTGATAAGGCAGGTCCTATAAACAAATCGTGTTATTGTAAGTTTAAACAGTGCAATCTAAATGCAAATATTTACTTTTCACATAGCCTACATCAGCCTACGGTTTATGTCCAAGGCACACCAAAGGTCAAGTCAAAATCTCAAGACACACCTGTATTCATGTGCCTATTATCACTCTGTAAATGTTTATTTTTCATTTACTAATGCCAAAAGGTCAAATGACACCAGTATAAATGTATAAATGACACTTATAGCCAAATGTTCTCAATTAACCTCAATGAAAGTAATGATTTTTGAATGATCCTATCTTTCCTTCCGGTACCCTGGACCCCCTAAACTCCAACATCCACTCCTCAGTGAAAAACAAAACCTTTGATAGCGCCTTCAAATTTGACAAACCTGCTTTTTATGTGTTAAGACTAGACCTATAGTTATCCATGGTTATCCATGCTTTCTGATCTTCTACACAACCACACCCCATCCAGAGCTCGAAGGTTGGCTGCTGCCTGCTTGTGCGCAAGACTAAAAACTAGAGGTGACCAAGCTTTTATGGTGGCAGGGGGAGCTGTTAGCGGTGTCTTGCCCAGGGGCACCTCGACACATTGCTGGGGCAGGAAATCAAACCTGTCTGTTTCTCATGCTGCCTTTCTATAGTCTCTGGAAAACAGGAATGAGAGGATTGAGATCACTGGAGTGCTGTTAATGTATAAGCACAAATACTAAACTGTACTGACACACAGCTCTATCAGTGCAGGAATGCAGCACAGGGTCAACGAAGGCCTAACGCACTTTAGAAAGTCTACAAATCCCACTTTTCACTCCATATCCAAATCCCAACCTTTCAACAATAGCACCTTTCACCCTCAACAGCCACCTCTTCAAAACTGTTATTTTATTAATTTAAATAAAACGAATTGTTATTATTAATTATTATTATTATTGTGGTGGGAACACTATTGTTCTAGGTCTGAGAACTTTTATGTCACCTAAAGTAAACCTGTTTTTTGTTAACCTTTTTTCTTCATTGAGTTCAAAGGACGTTTTTCGTAACCTTTTCTGTAACCCCAAAAGTACATTTTCTGTCCCTTTAAAAAAGACTGAAGTCATATACATTCCAAATATTATGAAAGTATTCTGCGGCACCCCTGGACTTGCGTCACAGCACCCTAGAGTGCCACCGCACTAGTCTAGAAGACAAGATCAGTCTCCCTGTCTCCATGATAGCAGCAGTGTTTCTTTGGTTTAGCCTTTGGTTTGCCATGCAATGGACCTGCCAATTTCCATACTGATTTCCATACTGATTTCACTGATTAACACATACCCCACACCTTGTTGTATATGTTTCAGTTAAATCATGTTAAAAACCGATATATTATTTTATACACACATTTTAAACCATCCATGTGTCTTCCTCCTTTTTGTCATGGCCATACGAGACAGTTTTTGGGACAACACACTGTTACGCATGCACGCACGCACACACACACACACACACACACACACACACACACACACACACACACACACACACACACACACACACCATTTGTAGCCATTTCCTGCGACTGATAATGTTTTCCTGTGCATGGGGCCCCGTTGGAAATATATGACTCACGACTGTAAGAGAAGCCATATTGTACTGCGACTCTCAACCTTTTCTGGATCAGGGCCCACTTGAGCACCTCGAACACGGTCACAGCCCACCCATCTGACCACTTAAGCTTTCAGATGGGTGGGCCACGGGAACTTTCTGAGCATTTCTATTGTAATGATCATTTTAATCGATTGTGTTCCGGCTTAGTTAAATGGAACCCTAGTAAAGTATATTCTTAAGTTCCTATTTTCCAGTATCTCCGTGAAAACGATCAAGATCGATCAAGGTTTCATTTGTCACTAACTCATCACTGCTTCATCAATGGCAATAGAAAGAAAAACTAAAAACAATATGAAGAAGCTTTAAACAGTATATCCACATCAGCGTCATCATTCATACACTGACTGTTGTCTACTGTTCAATTACAAAGCTGCAATCCTTTCAATATACTGTAATTACTTTAAAGAAAACAAACAGTCGACAAGCACAGGGACATTGAGGTTAAGTGTTTCGTTTTGAGTGAGGTTTTTGTGTTGTGTGAAATGAGGTTAATATCAGGTTTATTGGTTAAATTCACACACTGTCAGCTGTTTGAAATAAACCAGTGGTTCTCAACCGGTGGTCCGGGGACCACCAGTGGTCCCTTGAGGGGGCTCCAGGTGGTTCCCAGCTAAATGATAAGAGTTGGTAACCAAATGAACCCTTGTAGATCTTTAACTCTTGAGAGTGTAAAATAAAACCAAACCCGGGTCCATTTGGTTTCATTTTACACTTTCAAGAGTTCAGTTATTGTTAAACATATACAATACTTAGTCCACGCAATTAGAGAATGTAAAATTATTGTTATTTCAATTACAATCAATGTTTGCCTGTTATCTACAGCATGGAATCGTGGGTAAAATCGTAAATTTTACTCTTAATCATAAACAAAATATTATTTCGTTTTGGGTAATTCTCATCAAATGCTGGTCCGTGCCTCAAATGCCAAATAAATAATGGGCCTTGATATGAAAGGGGTTGAAAACCACTGAAATAAACAAATCAAACAAGAACCTAAAATCACAACTAGTTACAAGTGGTTTCTCCGACCTAATTAAACACACATTTTCAATGACAGCTGCAGTCTCCCAAAAATAAGTAGCGAGCGTCTGACAGCATCCCTGTGGAATCTTAGCCCATTCCTCATATGAAATACAGTACATCCAGTTTGGCAGTTCACTAATATTCTTGAGTTTGCGTTTTTGCAAATGTCTTCTTCTTCTGTTGCCGAAACTGCATGGTGTCTGGCTGTGTAGGCCTATCATGTTTATGGCATGTCATAACAGCGAATCAACAGTGCTCTACTATGTACTTAAGATGCTTGTCATGAAGGTTCTGAATCATTTTTTTAATATAATTTTGGAATAATTGTTGAATGTGGCATTTTGTGTTGAATTTGTAGAAACCCCTTGTTTGTTGTTTGATTTGTTTTAGTCAGGGATTAACTCAGAAATCCAATCTGTGAATAAATTCCTTACCAAGAAATAAATAAATTCAGTTTCCCTTAGCGAATCTGTGACAGCTACTGAAAGTTGGGGTTCCCTAAAGCCTAAATAACATTATGCAGGCAAAATTTGATGCAAAATAGCTGTCATCACAAATGTGATGACCTGGAAAAGTGGCTATATGGCCCTTCGGGCTGCTACGTGGCCCTCACACCTATACGTCACACCGCCGATCCGAATGATATGCGTTTTTTATATAAAAAACTTCGTGTGGATGACACGATTATTTATACCTCTGCTCCATCCAGTAGCCAAGCTATAGCTAACCTTCAGGCTGCTTTTAATATTATTCAGCGAGCACTAGCGGATCTTAAGCTCTCCCTAAATGTAGGCAAATGTAGACAAAATATATGTTGTTTTCAAATAAAACAAAAATGGAAACAGGTGACCCCATACTGTCTCTGAGGGGGGCACAAATTACCTAGGGATCTGGCTAGATGAGGATTTTCTATCTATCAAAGAAAATTAAACCTAAAATTGGCTTCCTCTACGGTAATAGACCAGTAAGACCCGCAAACGCGGGAAGCGAACGCAGCTGAGACCCTGCAGATCATGTCTGTCTGTCTGTCTGTCTGTCTGTGTGTCTGTTCCCGCTGTTACTGTATATGTGGACCTGGCCCCTTTTGTGCCCATATATGGAGCTGAGTGTACCTGGCCCCTTTTGTGCCCATATATGGAGCTGAGTGATTGCTGATGCAACACACTCCATATTTGGATATCGGGACAGACACACACACACACAGACACACAGACAGACATGATCTGCTAGGTCTCATAGTAAGTGCTCACTGCGTTCGCAATCATGCTTTTCTAAAGACAATAGAAAGAGGATAATTCAAGCAACAATCATGCCAATATTATGGATATATTTTGTATATGCAAATTATGCATGCTACTGACAGCATTTTAAAACCCCTGGATGCAATCTATCACAGTGCACTTCACTTTATCACAGGAGGAAGTTACAGAACCCATCACTGCACGCTATACACATCAGTAGAATGGTCTTCACTGGCACTTAGAAGGAAACAACATGCTATAGCATGTTCACTTACAAAGCACTACTTGGCAAACTACCCCTGTATTTGACAAAGCTGCTAGAAACCAATACCTCAAGTTATGGTACTAGATCTCAAGATAGGCTTCTGTTGAAGGTACCAAAAACCTCTTCTAAACTGGGAGATACTGCCTTCAGGGTACATGCTCCACGTCTATGGAATATAAAACAAGTTGAAGCTGGAAGTCCTTGTTTCATATATTTTTTAAAGATTTTTAACTGACCTCACACTAGAAGAAGGCGTATGCACCTGCCTTTTGTAATATGTGTTTTTAAGATTCTGATTCTGTTTCTGTTTTCTGGTGTATGTTTGTTTTTGTATTATATCTTTTTGTGTGTTTGTCATGTGTGTAAAATGTAATTGTTCTTTGTTTGTATACAGGGCGCCATTGAAAAAGAGACCTTGGTCTCAATTGGATTCCCCTGAAATAAAGGTTTAAATCAATATATGCAACCATGTAAGCTACTACTTTACATGATGTTGTTCATGGTTGGCTACTGAGACATTCAAGTCAGGTTGGAAGTCTGATCTGATCTCTAGTGCAGTTGTTCTCAAACTTTTGAATGTCAAAGAACCCGGTTTGGTTTAGTTCAGTATACCGCCCGTCCCGTCTCCGTGAAAAGTATATT
>NC_137872.1:21683895-21826395 GCF_963924005.1 Protomyctophum bolini | reverse complement strand
ACATATACAGCATGTATCTTTGCAGTGAGAACACATTTTACACACAGTATTACACACATTGTATATGTTCACTGTGTATGGAACCAAATGGACCATGGCATGCAGTTCCATTTGTTATACAGACCAGACCCATAAGGGGCTCGTTTGGGCCCGGCTTCTCTGCATGGTCCCCGGACCCATATGTTGAATACCAGTATATCTTACATTAAAGAGAGGTTGTGTTTAACTTTCTACAGGAGGGTGTGGCAGCATGTCAGATATGCTGTCAGGTGAAGGAGGGAGGGAGGGAGGGAGGGGGAGAGAGAGAGAGAGAGAGAGAGAGAGAGAGAGAGAGAGGTCACAACTGGTTTGATAAGTTAGTGTTACGCTGTCCTCACTAAGATAATGAACCTCTCCCTACACATACCTATCGCCTCGCCACTCCCTGGTACACTACTAACCCAGGGTCAAATTAAACTCTGAAGGGTATGTACACAATATAACCAATCGGACCCTATAAATGGATACAATGCTGTGTATTCCTCTTTGCATGCCGCTTGCCCACTGCGTTTATAAGAAATTACTTGATGAATTGAGTGTTAAAGTGGTGTGAGTCATGTGTTTTTTGTTCAAATTGTGTTAAATAGCTCTATAATCTGACAGTAATCATTGCCAGTGTTTGTTCAGTAGCACTCCCTGTCTCTGCAGTGCTTTAGTGACCAGGAAATACATTTTCAGGTCGGGATACCGATTTCATGCAATCAGGAGAGAGAATAAACAAGTGAAACTGGAAGTAATGACATAAAAAAGTGAGCACACAAAAGTTAAACTGGAAGGAACACTATAACATCAAAGCTGGATAAAAAAAGGGTGGACAAATTGAACCAAATCATCAAATGGATCCTTACAGTACTTAACAATAAACCAACTAAATGGAAAAAGCGACACTCCAAAAATAAAAGATGCAAGACTGGCTCAGATACAATTTCTCATGTTTATTTGAGAATGCTGATGCGTTTTGGCAGAGGCCTTCTTCAGAGCAGACTAAAATACCGGTAAACCAGATCCACAGGAACGCACCCAGGGTTACCATGTGGGGGTCCCTGTACTGTACTGTACTGTACTGTACTGTACTGTACTGTACTGTACTGTACTGTACTGTACTGTACTGTACTGGCACACCCGAAAAAGTGTGTGTGTTAGGTTGCGCTTTTCATGTGTCTATGAGGTGACAGTATACTTCATTAGACACCCTGGAGTCGTTTTTATGTATTTCCCTTTGTATTTAGGGTTTCTTCCTGGAGGCTGAACCCTTGACAGTCAAACGTGCCAATGAAAAAAACAGTAATATAGTCACAATTTCAGCCCCTCCTCTAACCCCTCCCCCCTTATCATACAACTACAGCTGTGGGTGCGGCTTAAGTTCAGGTGGATCACCACCCACCAGGCAAACCAGGCATACTTAATGGACTGGTGGGGGTGCCCACATAAAAACGACATTTTAACAAATACTGTACACTTTTTTGAAAAAGATCTTCCTCCTTATATAACATAAGACCTGATGATCATGTTTTAGGGTGGAAAAAAATCATGGCACTCCATCTTTAAAAAAAGAAAGAAAAGCAGCGAGCAGTATACCTTTTATTGCTGGACAATGTCAGCAAGCCACCAGAAAATAAACAGCCAGAGAGTGACTCAACACTGTTACAAAAACAGTCAGTGAGTGACAGTGACATTCTTTTGAAAGTTGGCACAAGGACCAGGGGATCCCCAGCTAAACTGCTCATAGTTAGGATTAGCAACCAGATGGGTTCTTTAAAGGTCAGTAACTCAGAGAGTGTGCACATGGAACTTTACTAAATGAACCCTTACAGGAAGTGGCCAGGAAGGTGCTCCAAATTACTAATTAAGGCTCTGTTCCATTTAGTGTAGCAGAGCTAGTGAGTGAACATGCACAATAGGCAGCACCCTGACGCTTTGACCTGAATGGAACAATATTATAATTAATTAGTATCCTTAGTAACACCTGTGTAAAGGAAGTAAGAAATGGTCCAATGTCTTGCCAATATGGCGTAGAGCCTATATTACCTGATGTGCTGCAGGTGTGCCTGTGAGTTGGCACAGACCGTCCTGTCTGTCTCCCCCACCTGTAGACATTGCCTGGGCCACTGGTTTTCAAAGTGGCGTCTGGGGACCAACGGGGGTCCTTGCGGGGGTTCCAGGGGGTCCCCAGCAAAATGAGGAACAGTTAAAACACTGCAGCCGTATTTTATATTTCAGCTATTCAATCTACAATGTGTTGTAGATTTTTTACTATTTTGAATAACCTTTTCAAATAGTTCAAATAGCCAATCTACAAGCTCACCTATGTAGATAATAGTTGAACTATTTTAAAATGTTTTTCAATAAATTCGATACATATGAATGACTCCTTCCTTCAGCACTCATCAGGTGAGGCGGAGGAATCCTGCTAATGGCACTCCACCCTTCCCTTTCTGTGGCTGTAATCTTCCTGCTGCAGGTTTTGATGGGTGTAAATAAACATGGTAACACACTGTAATCCCAGGTAGTTGGACTGGATCGGCGGGGGGGGCCTGTCTCTGCCTCAAGCTGGAACAGGCTCCGCAGACCAGAAACCCATTCAAATGCAACAAAATAATGATATACAAACACTCTCTGTCTTGAGGGGTGAAAGGAGTCCTCAGGCAGCCTCATCAAAGTGCCTGTATAAGAGAACACATAATTATATACGTATAGTGTAGGGTCGGAATCAACAATCAATTCCAAAGACTTTTATCTGTCCCATATTCAATCGCACAGAAAATGCAGGGTTGGGTGCTTGGACTGAAACATATTAACGTATGCACAAGGACACTTTTGAATACACACATCACATCATGCAACATGACATAATTTGAAGTACACATGGAGGACCGCAATGACAATAAGCCAAGAAGGGTACACCTTTTAATGTGGTTGCTGTTGAGTGTCCAATGTTGTTTTAAAGTAGTGAAAATAGCAGATCTACAAGCTCACAACACGCCATATTGCATTGTGAGCTTGTAGATGTGTTATTTCCACTACTTCTGTGAGACACTTTTATATGATGGAGGACCACATTCATTTACGAAACTGAATGTGCAATACATGCTTTTCTTTTGTTCATTTTTGTTTTTTTGTTAAGTAGAGATACTGTAGACTGACAAGTGACTTTCCATTGTTTTGACTGGCAAATTGGCCATTGCAGCTTAGAAGAATGGATTTGTTTAGCAGGTAGTGATGGCCTTTGTATGCAGCACTGTTTACTCTGTAGCCTACCAGCACACCTGTACTGCTAGGCTACAGATTAATGGCACTGCAGGCTGCAGTACCATTGGTAGAACCCTGGATCTAGTAACCTGTGTCCCTATTTGACACCAAAACCCAGTTGTGTCGAGCCAGACTTGTTGCCTCCCACAATTTTCAAATGCTTCCGTCATACAGTCTGGAACAACGGAAGCTCTGAACATCACGATGCGAGGATAAAGCGGGTGTGATGCGTCCTCCTCGCTTTCGTCTTGTTTTCGTCTTTATTTTTGTCACGCAAATTTGTCCTAAAATAAATCAAAGCCTATATAGCTTAGTACTTGGACATAACATAAATGACAGATGACAGCTTCCTTTCTCTGGGCTTTCGGCAGGTGTAATTCCAGACTATCGCATTCAGAGATTGTGAAATAGTTGCTTTTAGATAAGGTGTGGGACTACGTATGGTAGGACACCTACTGGTCCACAAATAGCACTCCCTGAAGCTCATGAAGCGCAACATTCCTCATCATGAGCCAAGTGGGGATTGCCTCTTGGACAATGAGACGTTCTCATCTCGCATTGCATGAGGGAGACCTTTGCTGATTTGCTGATTGGAGGCCAGACATTGCTGATTGGTTTACAAATACAGGTGTGTGTGTGTGTGTGTGTGTGTGTGTGTGTGTGTGTGTGTGTCTGTGTGTGTGTGTGTGTGTGGGTGCAGTGCGTGTGTGTGGGCGTGCGCCTATGCACTCCATCCTTTGTAGAATCATGAATCATACTAAACGCAAAGATACAGACGTACATAAAGCAGCATATCGTTTCTGTCAGGTGGAAATCTTATACATGTATGTCCAAAGCTTGGGGATAGGCAATTTGTGTTACTTTTGTGACACTGTGCTATGACAAAGTATGGGATTAATTTACAAAACAAAAAAAGTTGAATTATGGAGAGGTTTCTGCCCTACAGCAACGATATGTAGTAGCAGGTATGTATGAGGTTAGACCAACAGCATCATACATGTGCTTCACTGTTTTCCAAGCGGTGGGTCTGGACCCATCTTTGGGTCGCCGACCCATCTTTATGGGTCACAAGTAAATATCTAATATAGCACCTGTTTTAAAACTTTGGAATCTAGGTGTGCAAAGGTTTTTTTTTTGCTGGAATTGAATCAGGACATAAAGGTTAAGGATGGCATGTTCAACATTCCTGCTTTCTGCAGTCCTATAGGAGGGATAGGTGAAAACATGCAGCGTTGCATACAGTACATTATCTAGTCCTGTCAGGAAGGTTGGCACCAGGCCAACAGAACACCATTTGGGCCCAGTGTTGCCGGGAAGCATGTTTTTTGCAGAATGCAACCCCCCTTTACACACACACACACACACACACACACACACGAGCACACACGCCCTATGACTCAACACTGTAGTGCTCTGGTTTCAATTTGAGCCCCTCTCTCTCTCTCTCTCTCTCTCTCTCTCTCTCTCTCCCTGGATGATGATCTCAGATGTTACAGATTCTCTGCAGAAAGAAAAACATTGCTCTGGGTGTGTGTGCATGCGTGTTTGATCACTCTAAACAAGCATTTTAGTGATTAAACTCATTGGTTCTCCACCTTGTTTTAGCTGCAAGACCGCTAGCATCAGGGCCCACTTAAAAATCTAAAAAGCATGCATTTGCGGCCTGCCCACCCATATCACCACCGAACACGGCAGCTGTTCGGTGGTCAGATATGGTCAGATGGGTGTTACTGTGTGCATTTTCAGAGCACGTTTATTTGGCCAATCAATCGATTGTGTTCTACTTTTTTGTATTAATGTTATTATCAATACATAGTGTTTTCACAATCATTTGGGGGCCCACTTGTAATATCCTCATGGCCCACCAGTGGGCCCCAGCCCACAGGTAGAGAATCGCTACATTGGCATCTTTCCCCACAATCCTCCAGGACCTCCCCACCCTATATACCTCTTCACAATATATCATCACATTGTGGTGCGCTGTGAGCTTGTAGATCTGCTATTTTTGAGTAGCCATCGCACACTTTGCTGAGACACCTGACAAGGACCCCTGGGCGTCCCCGGACTCCACTTTGAAAACCACTGTTCTAGGAGGTGACGATAGCAGCTCCAAATGTTTCTACTTTTCATGTCAAATGTGAACCAGATGCTGAAGGAGATGTGACAAGCATTGTTTTCATGTCATGTAGCAAGCCTCGCCTTCACAACTCTGGCACCCTGATTTAAAGCTGTATTATGTAACCTTGTTTTGTCAACAAAATGTTATTTTGTTCAATTTGTATGGTATAATATTCAATATAACTTACAATTACGTTGGTCGTATTTGGTCTCCCTGCTCTCGAGACATTTAGATCCTTTGTCTAGTAGGTTGGACACGACCTTTGACACCACCATGTTTCTGGTTTGACACAAATTTTGGCCTAAAGTTCAATATCCCCTGACCACGCAGGCTGGTCAGGTTCAAATGTACTTTCAACACACAGCAAAATCTTCAAGTGGCATTTGAACTCTTACGGGTATATTATGGAGTTCTGTCCTTCTCTGGGCATTTCATAGTATGAAAATATTCTGCAAAACAATTGCCGTACAAGCTCATAGCGCGTTACTTAGTTCCATAGAGCACCGAAGTCCTGACGTCACTGTCAGTAGAGGGCGCCAGTCCACAGGTTTGTGTACTTTTTATGAATTTTACCCAAAGAGTAACACAATAAGCGCTAGAAAGGAGTCAAACAACCCAGAGACTACATTTCCGGGTAGGCGGGGTGGCTGCAACTGCCCGTCGCACAACATAAACTGACATGTTAATTCAGTTTTTCTTTTCTTTTTTCTATTGATATTTAATGTTTCGTGGTTAGTACGAGCCGAGTCACCGCCAGCTGAGCTTACGTCAACGAGGAATCTCAGGAACGCAATGTGTTGACAGCTGGGCGTGACGTATATTAGCACATTGCTTTCATATGTAGTTTCAAGGCTTTTAAGGCTTGATACTGGCTGTATCAAATATGAACGGACATCATTAACGACACACAGCCACCCCCCTGACAGAAAGGCCGGGATGATCGTTTTTTTCCAAACACAGTTCTTATATGAAACAAAATCCCCCTACGGGGATTTAAATGCAAATAAAAAAATCACACACGTGTGAACTGAGTGGTGCAATTCCCCCCCCCCCCCCCCCCCCCCCCCTCTCTCTCTCATTAGCAGGCAGCAGACACAGCCCTACCCCTCTCTCTGTTTCTGGCGCCCCCTACTGGTATTAATAAGTCACATACTCGTGCTCACTTATACAGGTACACAGGTAAACAGGTACACGGACATTGCTGGTTGTAGGAGTGGTTGCACCACTCAAATACATGAACCTGTGTACTGGCGCCCTCTACTGAAAGTGACGTCAGACTTCGGTGCTCTATTGAAGTGGAAACATAGTCGATTAATTGATCATTAAAATAAACCTGCTCTGACAATGAACGCTTTTGTGGCTCTATACTAGGCCTGCTCCATTTCCCCCTTGACACTGAATATCAATGTGTTGTGGGTTTGTAGATCTACTTTTTTGCAGAATGCACCCGTGCAGAGTAGGGTGGCTAGGGTTCATCATAATGTGGTTAGATGTAAGGTTGTTTACAACACTGTAATTGCAAGAAAAAGTATGTTGTAATGTGATGTCAACGAGACTCATCTGCTTCAAATAAAGATCTTAATATCAAATAAAGGAACAAGTTTGAACAGCTCTTGGTCTTTGCACTGCATCCCTGTAGGCGTTTAGTCTCCTCTCTGTGCAAACCATCAAGAGGCACTGTCAACTCCCACACTGAAAAAATACCCAAGCTAAAATAACCGATCTGCGAGCTGATCTACAATCCGATCTAAAGAGCGTGTCGATTTGCTAGTTTTGCTGTTTAAACAATGTATTCAGAAGCTCAAGAGTCAGATAGTTTCTCTGCAGTTTGACATAATTGCCAGTGCTTTTGTAGGAGAGATGGATAGCTATAGTGGTGGCCCCGTGAGAGCATTGTCCCTTTCCAAAGCACGCTTGAGCAAGGCAGTGAATCCACAGTAAAGTCCCCAGAGTTTTATCTATTTCGTTGCTGTCGAGTGGAAATCTTGTATGATTTATTTGATATATTATTTAAAAATATATTTTCACATTTGCGTGACACTCTTGTATGATGAAGTATGGCTTTTATCTACAAAAAAAATAATTTTAAACTAGACGGTGATAGTGACGATTTGTAACTTATAGATCGTAAAATATTGTACGCTCTTGCATGGAGTTAAATTGAGGATTTGGACTATGTAAAAGTACACAGTAGTCTGTCAGCTCACGGATAGGCTGTATCTTTGAGTTTGAGACAGCACAGTCACAACACAGGACTAGAAATATGAATGAAATTAAATAAGGCTGGATGAGCAAAGAGAACGGCTTACATCCATTGTGGTTTTCAGTCAACACAGACAGACATACATGACAAGACAAGACAGTTAACACAAGACAGGTAAGGTAGTCTAGCAGGTTATTATAAAACAAACAGGCGTCACATAATATGTACAGACATTTTAGTACATTCGTTTTTAGTGCTCCAAACTAGTTACAACCAATGAAATGCATTTTTACGCCATGTTCAAATAGACCTTTTCATGTCAAGGACCTCCAAATCAATTATGTATCCGGCCGCAGACCCCTATTTGAAAATATTTTGTGCCAAGGACTCCCAGAAGATAAAAGTTTTGTTAAGCATAGGTTAAATTGTAATTTTGACCTTTGTTGACCTGGATTTCTATAGTTTGTAGTTGCAATGTACAGATGATTTGCTTCAATATATACTGTTTGGACTGATACAGGTTATTGGTTAGAAGAAGCTTCCTCTTGAAGCAGTTCACTCAGTGGAGTGGGCGAGGTCTACTTTTAGGCCAGTCAATCTAAGCTAAGCTATCAGATAGGACTTTTCTGTTTGGATGCATGGGCTGTCAAGGCCAGAAAGTATTTTTTTGACCCTCCGTAGGCGTTCCCGCATAACTTCCAGGTTTGATGAGATGTCACACGCATACCCTCTATTTACAAAAAAACCAAAAAGCTCTGCTATTTTTTAATAGGCAAAGTATAAATACTTTTTTTTGGTTGAGACCTTTGGGCTTCTTGCCTCCTCCTAGCACTTTCCTTTATTATTTTCTACGTATTTTCCCTTTTGTATAGTTTTTATACTGTGCAAATCAAATCAAATACATGGATAACGTGTTTATATTGATTGTGATGCTATGTTAAGTTTTGATGGGGACCCCCTGGACACACTGCTGTACGATGTAAATCCTGTAAAATGTCTACAGGCGCTTTCTTGAACCACACATGCCTTACAACTGGAGCAGTGTGTTTGTGTATGCCCACCTGACTGCCTCTTCTGGGTAGCGTGTACGGGGGTCCTAAAAGATGATTGACCCAGGGGTCCCCGTGAATCTGAATCCGTCCCCGTCTAAACCTCTTCAAACAGATATATCGATGAAGGTTAATTGCATATATTGCAGAGGTCTTCCACGTTTTTCAGGCCAAGGGTGCCCTTAGACGAGAGAGAGATGAAGCAAGGACCACCACTATTTTTTGTATGAAATTGTCCATAAAGCTGGCTCCACAACCTATTGATTGGGAAACACTTCTGGTAGAAAGTTAGATGAAACAAGGAAGACCTTTTGATCAGATGAGGTGTGTAACAGAGCTGGCAGCCAGCGTGGGAATGTGGATTCCAGTGGAAGGTGTGCCGTGCTATCCTACGCTTCAACAGGTGTCATCATCATACCTAATTACCTACACATTATTAACTGTTGAGCAGAACATTATGACGTTCTGCTTGGAATCAATCTGTGTGAAAAAAACTGTCACCTCAGTTACACCAACCGGCGGTTCCCAAACATAGGGTCGCAGACTTAGAGGCATTTTGTTATGGGTTGTGAGTAAATGTAATTAACTCCAAAGACCTTTACAATTATTTTTATTTATAAATGATACAAAAATAATGTTTAATGTTTAATTCATTATTCAATTAATAATCTCTTTTTCCTAATATTTTCAGAAATTAAAACTAAACTCAATAGAAAACATTTTCATAAATCGTGAGTTTTTTTGTGGAAAATAGTAGATCAACAAGCTCACCACGATGTGACACGTCAGCCTTTTAAAAATAATTCAGATGCGTGTAATCGCGTGACTTGGGTTCCAGCTAGGCAGCGAATGTCTCTTTTGGGTCTGATTGTCACATTCTGCTTGTAAGTCCTATATTCAATGTTTTACTTGAGTATAAGTACAAAGGTATAGGCAGTTTCCTGGCTGGCTATTCAGAGTGGGGGGCTGGGGGCTAATGAATTTTGGTTTACAAAGAAGTCAGTCAATTGGGTTTGGGGGGGTTAGGGGGGGCTCAGCGTCCACCAGAGGGGGCTAAAGCCGTCCCTGGAGCCGTCCCTGATTCCCACCAGGTTGGACAGGAAGGAAAGTTGCAGGTTGAAGCTTTATCATGTTTTTTATTCATGACTTCTGGAGTGCAGCTTTACTGCTGTCCATGTTTTGTGTAAAGACCTGCCTTTGAAATGTGTTATACAAATAAACATGCCTTGCCTTGTACTATTGGCTGCATGCAGGGCAATGTTTTATGCTTTGTACACAACTACTGAACTCACTGCAGTGTGGAAAAAATAGCAAAAGTTATATATTCAATGTTTTACTTTGTAAAAGTACAAAGGTATAGGCAGTTTCCCAAAATTGTTGTGTGATGCATTGTGCGCATGTAGATTAGCTATATACAATAAGGATTAAGTTATAAATATGTTATGTAATAAAAATATGTTTTGTAATATTAATCAAAATCTGTAAAATAACTTGTAGTATACTGTTAAGTACTTTACCCAAACATTACATTGGACAACTCATAAAGGTGACATAATGTACAGTATCATAGTGTATGGTAGCTATATGCACAGTCAATGCAGATTGTGGATTTTGTATCCTGTAAACTGGACAGATTAGCGTGAAAAGCGTACAATCATCAATCTATTGCCTCATTTAATTTCAGACACAAATCTAAATACATTTGAGTATAGTATTAGTATAGTATAGTATAGTATAGTATAGTATAGTATAGTATAGTATAGTATAGTACAGGTATATCAATACTTTACAGTGGAGTATAGTAGAGCCTAGGTATATCAAGCGCAGCCCCATTGTGACAGCAGTGCATTCCATACTGTACAATGTACAGTATGGAATGCACTGCTGTCACAATGGGGCAAGAAAATCAATACAACTGATAAAGACTGATCTATACGGAGATAGGCACTCACATGCTTGGGTGTGACATTGTACACTGTACATTGTGACATTGTACAGTGTACATTGTCACATTGTACAGTGTACATTGTCACATTGTACAGTGTACAATGTCACACCCAAGCATGTGAGTGTGACAATGTACACTGTACATTGTCACATTGTGACAATGTACAGTGTACATTGTCACACTGTTGTCACATTGTCACAATGTACACTGTACATTGTCACACTGTGACTGTACAGTGTACAATGTCACACCCAAGCATGTGAGTGCCTATCTTCGTATAGATCAGTCTTCATCAGTTGTATTGATTTTCTTTCATTGCACCTATGTTGGGTTTACAGCTGATTACAGTGCTGGATTGAGTGTCACAAAGGTTGCTTTAATAGTGTTCATATTCAATTGGTAAGTGATATTTCTCTGGGTTAATTAAAACAAAGTTAAAGCTCTATATTCTGAGAGTAATAATCATTGCTATAGTGTTTCTTCTGTAACAGGAGTGTTGTATAAAGGGTGGGGAGATGGAACTGACCTGAGGTTGCAGCTGTGAGGAGTACATATTCTACATAAACTCATATAGGTTGAGTTGAGATCCACCAATTAGCTTACTGGAACACTTGACAATAGAGTATATAGGTCTCTGTTTTGCAGGCCAAGGACCCCTTAGCTGAGACAGAGATGAAGAAGGGACCCCTACTACATTTCATATAGTTCATCTCCCCCACAGACACACACACACACACACACACACACACACACACACACACACACACACACACACACACACACACACGATTAGGGATGCCAGGATTCTTGTGCTTAAAAAGAAGAAGAAGAAGAAAATAAAATGTGTTACACCAGGTGACATACTCCTCTCAAGGACTGGGCTGTGGCTCCACTCGTTATTACCTCACAGACTCACAATGACTGTGTCGTCTGTGATATATGGTCCTGTGCTGTGTGCATGTTTACTTTGGCACAAATCTGTATTAGTGTGTGCAGAATAAAAGGTAAGATGGAGAGAGAGGGAGCACAGCCTTGAGGTGAGCCTAGTGTAGAAGAGCACAATGTTGAGCAGCTGTTTATTTCAACCCTTTCAAATAAAACCTTTGATGATCCGGCGAGGGGAATTCAGTCCTCAAAGGCTGTACAGCAGACAATTAAGATACACCTATGAACAAAGGGCAAAGAATAAGTACTGTTAGATACAGCACAGTAAAGACATCACGTAAAAAAGATCAGTCACAACCATCAGATATGTAATGGACATGGTTGTGACTTACCGCAAAATCTTCCCACAGCCTCCGATGGTGTTAAAGGCTGAGTATCTGGGTTTGATTAATTGATTGAAATAACAAAACAAAAGTACAAGGTATGCAAAGAGGATTTGAACCCAAGAAAGCCTATGGCTTGTTTCCATTGGGGTCCCAATTAGCATGGTTTTCATTCTCAAACGTTTCTGGATCAGGCCCACTTGAAAATATTGAAAGTGCTCGCCGCCCACCCATGCATCAGTGTTAAGTGGTCTAGAGGTGGTCAGATGGCCTGATGGATGTTATGTGGTCAGATCGGTGGAAGTAACGTATTGTACTTTAAGTTCTTATTTAATGGCATTACATTTTAATAGTGTCACAGTTTTGAAGCACTCATATTTAATAACGGTGCAACGTCCGTTGAGTGAAGTCCAAAATGCTGCTCAATGTTTTGCCACTCAGTCTAGATGAGGGTGGCGTGTCCTGGTGGAAAAGTGATGCACGTGCATACACTATAAATAGCATAATAACCATAACATAATGCTGTTATTATTCCCTTATACAATAATTTGTTTGTTTGTTTGCTTGCTTGCAGGGCCCCTTCCACAGAGCTGGCAGCTCTGATAGAGAAGCTGCAGAAGAATGCAGACAAAGTGGAGAAGTTCATCTATGAGACGGAGCAGAACCTCAACAAGGTGAACACATGATCACAGATCATTTGCAGTTTGTCACACCACTGTTGACTGTTCACTTCTCTGCTCACTCCTTCAGTCAGTTTGTCACACCACTGCATGTTCACTTCTCTGCTCACTCCATCAGTCAGTTTGTCACACCACTGTTCACTTCTCTGCTCACTCCTTCAGTCAGTTTGTCACACCACTGTTCACTTCTCTGCTCACTCCATCAGTCATGACAAAAGTGCATCCACTTCGGACGCGACACAATGTGCGTGCGTGGCACGTGCGTGTGTTGGGGTAGAATATTTTTAAGCAAAAATAACAGCCACGCAGTAATATAAGTTCAGATCAAAGATGAGAATAGAAATATCTATGTAACCACATTAACCATATTTTAGACTTTAGCTATTCTAAAATAGCAGCTACAGACTCATAGCTTGTAGAAACATCTTGAACATTTTGTGCAAATCTTTGAATATATATATTTTTGTAACTCAAATATGCATATTTTGAGATACATATAATTTTGATTCATGAACTGAGTGTGCTGAATTGTGAATCTAAACAAACGAACTCCCCTGTCTTGTCATGACGCTGTTGTTTCAGGATGTGAGTAAGATCAACGAGGGCAAGCAGCCCCTGTACCAGGACGAGACAAACAAGAAGATCCTCAACGCCCTGGAGCTGCTGAACGGCCTGGACGACGATGCGGTCAACGCCAAGCGCCTGCAGCACCCGCAGGCCGAGATGATCGATCAGGAGTGAGTTCAGAAAACCTCCAGGGTTCGGACCTTTCTACAATAGTCTTTAAAGGACAACTTTGTATTTGTTTTGTTTTTCAACCAAGGTTCATGTTTTAGGTTTTATCATTATTATTTACTGCTTTAGCTATTTTCTCCAGAGGCATTCGGGCAAGTGGCAAAATATTGTTTGTTTTTTTACATTTCTTATGGCGATTCAATTTCTTTATTATTATTTAGGCACTATAGTTCTGCTACTATAGACCCCAGGAAATTATGTTGAATCTTGAATCTTAAAAATACAGTATAGAAAAATAATAACTAACTGATTATTGTGTGTGTGTGTGTGTGTGTGTGTGTGTGTGTGTGTGTGTGTGTGTGTGTGTGTGTGTGTGTGTGTGTGTGTTGCAGTATGAAGCAGCTAAGGGAGAGAGTGATGAAGCTAAGGGAGGATCACGACCGCATCTACCATCTGACCCGCTCTGAGGGGCTGCCCAGCGTCAACTGGGGCAAGATCATCGACGAGAAGATGGTGAGAAACATGCACGCACGCACACACACACACACACACACACACACACACACACACACACAGTCACACACACACACACACACACACACACACACACACACACACACACACACACACACACACACACCAAATGCGCCATATACCATTTAGCTGACTGGGCTGTGTTGTCTCTGCCGCCGCCCTACAGGACAACCTGAACAACAAGGGTTTTGGTCAGGACCTGCCCAGCGTGGAGAATGACGTGGAGGAACACAACATCTTCCACAGTGAGGTGGAGGCGCTGGCCCCCCACATCACCGACAACGATGACAAGGTACGAGCGCATTTCCAGACAACGTCACACTGACAAGGAGGAATAGACTCCAACCTGCTTCCGGTCAAAAAAAAGGTGTCCGCCTACTTTACGCAGATACGGGAAGTAAAGCGGAGATGGCGAGTCTTGCTATTTTTGTCCTTGTTCTCGCACAGTGTGGGTTACGTGAGCATTTGTAGGTGAACGGAAGTGTCCTGATGGGAGGTGTGGTCCTGCTCCTAAACGTCTGCTTTTGTGTGCACCCCAGACCGTTTTTAAGTTGCTTTTTTCAACATTTAGACCGCCCCCACCTGATTCCCCGCTATAAACCCATTGCGCTTCCAAATCCATTTGAACCATGTTAGACTGGTTGAAAACACACGCCCCTGCTCCTGGTGACTGATAATATCCTTTTATTGCACGAGGAGGTCATTTAGTCATGTTCTTAACATACATGTATTTGGTATTATTGAATGCAAAAAAGACTGCAATAATCAATAATATTCAGATACATTTTCATTTTTTAAATTTCCCAGTAGGCCATTATTTGCTTTTTTCCATCTCTATGTATTTACCTTCTTTCTCCTCTTTTTCCAGGATTACGTGAGTGGCCTGCAAGTCAAGTACAACAAGCTCCTGGTAAGATTATTTAAACCCCTGGCTCTGTGTGTTTGTGTGTGTTTGTGTGTGTTTGTGTGTTTGTGTGTGTGTGTGTGTGTGTGTGTGTGTGTGTGTGTGTGTGTGTGTGTGGGGGGTACAGCTTGTTCATAAACCTGTCACTTGCGTGATGGCTTTCACTTCCAGCCCTGTGGCTACTTGTGTGTGTGTGTGTGTGTGTGTGTGTGTGTGTGTGTGTGTGCCCTGTGGCTAGTGTGTGTTCCTGTTCAGTGTTCATGTTTGTTCTTCTGCGATGGGGAACAAAGTGTCTCTCATCATCACCTGACAATAACCTCATAGATGAGTGTGTGTATGCATGTGTGCGTGCGTGCAGTTGAGTATACTGTTAAGTACTTTACCCAAACATTACATTAGACAACTCATAAAGGTGATGTTCATAATGTACAGTATCATAGTGTATGGTATCTATATGCACAGTCAATGCAGATTGTGGATTTTGTATCCTGTAAACTGGACAGATTAGCATGAAAAGCGTACAATCATCAATCTATTGCCTCATTTAATTTCAGACACAAATCTAAATGCATTTGATTTCATTCATGCATTAATTTGGTCTAATATCTAATATCCCTCCTGAGCCATAGGGATATCCCTTTGGCTTAGTGCAGTGGTTCTCCACCTTTTTACAGCAAGTACCACCTCTCCAGGTACCACCATTATGATTCATGTTAAAATACAGTAGCGTACACCTAACCGTAATCCTTATCCTGTCCTATTCAGATAGGCACAGTTCACATAGAAGGGAAATTAATTCCAGACAGCAGGCAGGCAGGCAGGCAGACAGACAGAGTTCAGTTTTGTCCAACTGTCCATCTTGTCCAAGATGCTGTGCGTGTGTTTCCTGTAGCCTCACCACCAGCCTCTCTCTCCTCTCTCTACCAGAGTGCCTCGGGTGCACGGCAGCGCCACCTGCTAAGCCTGCGCGACTACATGCAGCGCTGCACCAACGAGCTCTACTGGATGGACCAGCAGGCCGAGGAACGCATGCACTACGACTGGAGTGACACCAACCTGGACTACCCCGCACGCCTCAGGCAATATGAGGTATTATATATAATAAATATAATTATACATCCACTACGGCTGGACTGACACCAACCTGGACTACCCCGCACGCCTCAGGCAATATGAGGTATTATATATAATAAATATAATTATACATCCACTACGGCTGGACTGACACCAACCTGGACTACCCCGCACGCCTCAGGCAATATGAGGTATTATATAATACAATATAATAAATATAATTATACATCCACTACGACTGGAGTGACGCCAACCTGGACTACCCGCACGCCTCAGGCAATATGTCATAACATAATTATAGCAATGATAAAATTATGTAAAACATATTACTTCAACTAATAATGAGATCCAATATTATTAAATGTTTTTAAATATAATGCAACATATTATTAACAGAAACAATAACATAATAGAATATTTTAAATAAAAAATGACACTTCACTTATGCTTCAGCACACAACGGCGTTGTTTAGATCAGTACTCTTTGACTATTTTCACTGCATGTGAATAGGCCTTACATAGTCTTTATTCCATACTGTTCACACATGTGTCAATCATTCGCGTTCACAGAACTTCATCAGTAAGTGTCTGGAGTCCAAGGAGGCCACCATCACCAAGCTCAACGAGGATGGAGAGAAGCTCATCGCTGCCGAGCATCCTGGGAAGAATGTCATCGAGGTAACTTACCGCTCTCTCTGTACTCTAGGTGATTATTTACCTTGTTTATTGACTGGAGTTCAATAAAAACTTGTAGGCCTAAGTCCCTCTGGATGAGAGCTTCTGCCAAATGCTTAATTTGTAACTTGTTAGAGGCCTGCTGAACCCTGGTGACAAAAGGATGCGCTGTCCAGTGTGTTTTAGGGAAGGGAGAAGAGTCTAGGACGTGTGGAGTGTATCTTGGGTGTTTTGGGGAAGGTAGAAGAGTATACTGTAGTACAGTATGTGTGGAGCGTTGTCCAGGGTGTTTTGGGGAAGGTAGAAGAGGATAGTATGTGTGGAGCGTTGTCCAGGGTGTTTTGGGGAAGGTAGAAGAGTATAGTATGTGTGGAGCGTTGTCCAGGGTGTTTTGGGGAAGGTAGAAGAGGATAGTATGTGTGGAGCGTTGTCCAGGGTGTTTTGGGGAAGGGAGAAGACTATAGTATGTGTGGAGCGTTGTCCAGGGTGTTTTGGGGAAGGTAGAAGAGGATAGTATGTGTGGAGCGTTGTCCAGGGTGTTTTGGGGAAGGTAGAAGAGGATAGTATGTGTGGAGCTTTGTCCAGGGTGTTTTGGGGAAGGTAGAAGAGGATAGTATGTGTGGAGCGTTGTCCAGGGTGTTTTGGGGAAGGGAGAAGACTATAGTATGTGTGGAGCGTTGTCCAGGGTGTTTTGGGGAAGGTAGAAGAGGATAGTATGTGTGGAGCGTTGTCCAGGGTGTTTTGGGGAAGGTAGAAGAGGATAGTATGTGTGGAGCTTTGTCCAGGGTGTTTTGGGGAAGGTAGAAGAGTATAGGATGTGTGGAGCGTTGTCCAGGGTGTTTTGGGGAAGGGAGAAGAGTATAGGATGTCATACCCGCCATGATGAAGACTCCTGTGTGAGTCGAAACACGTTGGCTTTTTTATACTTTTCTAAATAATGTACCTTGATTTTAAACTTTTTTGAGTGCTCGGATCGGCGCCTTTTTTCTAGAGTAGGACGTGTTGAGCATTGTCCAGGGTGTTGTACGGGAAGGGAGAAGAGTCTAGGACACATGGAGCGGTGTCCAGGGTGTTTTAAGGAAGGGAACCCGGAAGCTGCTTCAGGATGGGAGGCTTGTGCAGGTTGAGAGGTCAGAGGTCATCAGATGTAAACGTGTCCACGTTGTCCCTCAGGCTCACACGGAGGCTGTCCACGCTGACTGGAAGGAATACCTCAACCTACTCATCTGTGAGGAGAATCACCTCAAGCACATGGATGAGTACCACAAGGTCTGTACCACACTACTAGCCTACACTAACTGTGTTTCTCAAAGTCCCTGAATACTTATAATATTTGGAATTTATCAATATCACTTCAGTTTAACCCTCTCTATACTAGGTCAAACGGACCCGAGTTGCAGTACTTGGTGTGATCTTTGTCGATCTACAAAATGTTTTTGTGCATAGTTCCCATCGTGACATTCCCATTGTGACAAAGAAGGGGAAGAAGGGGGGGGGGGGGGGGTGTTATGGAGATCAAGGCAGGAAATCCAATCTACAAGCTCAAGTTGTGAGCTTTGTAGTGATCTATTTTCACTAGTTTGGGTCAGACAGTAACTTGGGAGCCAGTATTCTAATGGGTTGACGTGCACTTGTATGGGCCTAGTACTACAAGGAGGCGCGTGACAGCCAGGACCTGTTGAAGAGGCTGGACACGGAGATCACCCAGAAGTACAACCCCGAGTTCAAAGACGTCTATCAGATGGACGGGCTGATCCAGGACCTGGACGTGAGTTTCACTTTTCATCTTAGAACTAAAAATGTAAATCGGCTTTGACCGAATGACCGAGTGTGTAGGTCTGTATGTCTGTACTGTATGTATGTCCCTATATCCGAGTACGACCTATTGACCCCGGCAGGTGGTGCAGATTTTATGTATTTACACAATATTAACAATATATAACCGAGCCAGAGTACAGATGGGTCACAAAAATCTAAAATGGAAAAACTAAATCAAACAAAAAGAAAATTTGTCAGCACAAGTATACTAATACAAACCTGTGCGTGTGTGTGCGTGTGTGTGTGTGTGTGTGTGTGTGTGTGTGTGTGTGTGTGTGTGTGTGTGTGTGTGTGTACAGGACCAGGCCAAAGCCATAGACCACCTGGATGAGCGGGTCAAGGCGTTGCAGAAGCGCAGCCTGCAGGTTCTGCCTCTCAAAGCACGCAGGGAGCCCTCACAGAAGCTCCTCCCCATCGAGGCGCTGTGCGAGTTCGACACCGACGAGGTAAAACACACACACACACACACACACACACACATAGTTTTGAGTCTTATTTACTGTACAGTGTTGTAGCTGTGTCACGTATAACTGACAATATTGTAATGGTACAGTATATATTTTTAATCATACAAAATTCTTCAGACATCTTTTAATCTTTCAAATATTAAATATTAACAACTAAGCTTTAAACTAATACAATAGAAAACTTGCTTTAAAATTAATTAAAACTACAATGAAATTGAAAACAAAAACATGACACAAGCTCACAAACAACATGTTGCAGAAGAGATTTGGTGTAAAGGGAATAAAACAGCAGACCGATTACAGAGCCAATCAGGATTACCAAGTATTGAGCGTTAAAGTAGCAACATAAAGCTAGCATATTATTAGAAAAGACCATTTGTAAACATACAAACAGACACATGCATTTACACAGCATTGATGATAGTGCTATCAAACAGGTTTATGAATCGCCATGCCGGATTAATTCAAGTTTTGCCTTGGACAGAAACAGAGCTAAAGCTAACATACCTAAATTAATATGCTATTAGTGCTCTGGTTCTCATAGTGGGTTGAGGGACCTTTGGCGTTGCTTGAAGGTGGTCCAAATGTACGATTATGGGTCTGCAACACTGTCTGAGAGTGCTTAAAAATGAAAAGTTTGAGAACGACTGTACTGATGGACTCTTAATATGCCATAGTGTCATAGTAAATCAGTGTCACATATTCTAGACTGAAATTCAGTAATTGGGTCTTATGATCAAAATCAAAATAAGAACATTCTAATGTTATGCAAAAACAAAATCTAAAATTTGTCACGGAAGAGGACAGCTCTATAGCCACGGACACATTTTCCCGTGTATGGACACATTGGACACCTTATTCTGACAAGTCTGCTCTAAAAGCTTTGGCATTGCAGTTGACAGAATGTTGTGTTGACGTCCACAGGGTCAGGTCGCACGTGGGGAGAGGTACACACTGCTCAGGAACAGCGGCAACAAGTGGGACGTGAAGGACGCGGCCGGACACAAGCTCACTGCCCCGGGGGTCTGCTTCATGATCCCCCCGACAGACGCAGAGGCGGTGGCTGCTTCTGACAAGTGAGTTGGTGCAGTGAATCATCAACCTAACCTCCCCAAGTTTAATATGCAGCAGGCCCACAGACCTCCATGGCCTAATTTGTATCTCCTGTCTAATTTGTATTTCTGGCCTAATTTACATGTCTTACATGTGATTTCCTCAGTGTTAATCACGATTCCACCTAAAAGCCTAAGCCACTAGTTTAAGGCTCATAAGGGTCCATTTGGTGCATTTAGCTGGGGCCCCTGCCTGTTTGTCTGTCTGCAGCTAATCTGGCAAACTGTACATGGATGGTCGTATTTCAGGGGCGTGTACTGCAAGTAAACCATGGGAGGCAATACCCACATACTTTTCAAAATGGTCTCATGGTTTTGATTGATTGAATACATTATTAGTCGAAAATGTAACGCACAGAAAGGTCCTAGAGACTTCCATTGTGGTCCGTTGTATTCAATTCGTCAACAGGGCATAGAATATGAACACATACACATATTAACACATACCTATTACATGTCATCAACAAATAGACATAGTTATATTTACAGAGAAAAGGAAAAATTACCCGGGATTTAATATCTATCATAATAGCCAGCCCACTTAAACCATAGTTTGTACACTCAATCAGCGTTCCCCACACTTACTTACTTTACTTCGGATAGTATACCCCTTTTAATTGACCCCTGCTGATGTCCAGCTTTTGGTGTATGTGCACAAACTTTGTCCTACACAAACAAATTCCCATTGACAATGAATGGACAATTTTACATCATAGTGTCTATTTGTATACATACATGATGTACGATGATAAGAGCGCCCTTCACTTCACATGGGTGTGATGTTTTGATCTCACATCCATCCATCCACGTCCCGCCATATTGATATCGACACGATGCCACATGGACACGATGCCAGAGATCCGCAGAGAAGCCAGTTAGATCCGTTTATGTGATTTGGACAGCCATGGGGTCATTTACATTCCTGATTAGTGTTGCCAGTCCGGTCTCCAAACATAATTAACACAAAGAATTGATGATCAGCATCATTTATCACATTGGTTCTCAAAGTTCCAGGAGTTATGGAACCAAATGCACCCGCAAGCGTCCATTTGGTTCCATTTTTCTACAATCTCTCACTGTGTAGATTGGGAGTTCCAGAGATAGACAATTGGATCAAATGGGAGTCTGTGGCCTAATGCATATCAAATTGGGGGTCCTTGAGAACTACTACTTTATCACCCCCCGCCCCCACCTTGCCCTATACAGTGTCTAAACAATGTCATCAAATGTCACACACACACACACACACACACACACACACACATTAGTGGAGGTAGGTAAGGACCGTGCCCCCTGGCGGAGATTTGCGCCTCACTGAGCGCACCTTTTTGGTACATTATGATGTTGGCTGCCTGCTCTCTTTTTCCCCGTCGCCATTGTCATTGCCGTCAGTTCCCACCTGACGTCGTGTGGGAGTTCTGAGCGTTCCAGACCATGCCGGATGACCGCCATCTTACACAGCGTCTTCAGATTGGGCCTCAGGTCTAAGATGTCGAGGTCGTCGTGCCCTCTGTATCCCCCGAAGAGGACGACACGATCGCCCACCACACAGCAGCACACGTTGTTCGTCCAGCCCCGTCCTTCGCCCTTGGGCTCGACCCTCTTCCAGGAGAAGGTGTCAGGGTCTAAGCTCCACAGGTCGTTGACAGTCTGCTGAAACGTCTCGCCGCTAAACGCATACAGCACTCCGTCGTGGGCGAAGGCGCCGTGGCACGAGCGTCTCTCCACCACCGGAAAGGGCTGCGCGGAAGGAGGCGTGCTCTGCCAGCGGCCGGTCTCCGTGTCAAAAACTCTGACGTTGAACGAGATCCCTCGGCCCCCGAGCACGAACATCTTCGTCCCGATGACGGTGGCTGATGAGTGACTCCGGCAGACGGGTCCTGGAGTGCCACTTGTGTTGATCAGAGACCAGGCCATGGAGGCGCTGTCCAGCGCGTGGATGTCGTTAGTGCACGCGGGTGCACCAACGAGGGTCCACCCTCCGTAGACGTACATGACCCTCCCCAGGACGCAGGCGGAGTGGCTCTGCCTCCCCTCCGGAACAGTCCCCGAGACCTCGGGCTTGAACCATCGGTGTGCAACGACGTCGAACCCGTAGAGTGCGTCGCAGAACTGCATGGTTGAGGTGCGCCCTCCCCAAACGTAGACGACGCCGTCTATCAGCACAGCGGTGTGGGCGTAGCGCATGGAGGGGACCTCGGGGGGAAATTGTCCTCCCTCAGTCGTCGCCGGGGCAAGCCTCGTCCAGCGCAGTGACACGGTGTTGAAGACATGCACGTCAATGGGATTTATGCCGTTGCTGTCCACTTCGTAGCCTCCGAAAGAGAACACGTTGTCCCCTACTGTCACCGCGGCGTTGTTTGACTTCTTCGGCGCCCCTTTGAGGTGTGCAGCCCAGGCCAACATTTATATAAAACTTGACAGAAAACTTGAAATAAATGTATTTTCTCTTTAAAATAATGGAGTGCTATTGTGTGGACTTATATTGGTAGCAGTCAATTATGACGTTTCTATGACGTTGTATGAGTCCATAACTGGGCAAGCTGTCAGCCCGATCCGACCACCACCGCATCATTGAATGAACTAGAAAGTTGCAATTCAGGGAGAATTGGTTGCCTCGATATTATGTATTGATTATTTATTACTCAATATACTGTAGGAGTCTGACACATGACTTCACACGTCACAGGGGGCAGACTAATATATAGGCAAACCTTTTCGGATTACTCTGGGCTCGACCCTCTTCCAGGAGAAGGTGATCTAAACGCCACAGGTCGTTGGCGGTCTTCTGAAACGTCTTGCCGCTAAACGCATACAGCACTCCGTCGTGGGTGAAGGAGTACGCAAATTGGCCAATCACAATTTGCGTACTCACTTTTCCATCTTCACTTTTTTGCCCTCACTTTTATTTTCAATATGAACTTTTCTCAGCCAATCAAATCATCGATACGGGGTGATCAGCCAATCACAAGCCAATGTTCGTGTTTACACAAACCTGTAACGCTGGCTATAGGAGGGGCTAGCGCCCCTCAAAGATTCTGGCAATTACTATAGTCTGGTCACCTTGTTAGGGCAACCACACTAAAATACATAGTAATAGTAAAAAAACACTGTTTGTGTAAAAACAGCTCACAACGCGTTAGGATGCGTGGCAGTGGAGATGTTTGTAACTGCCGTGGACCCATTAAGACCTGAGGCCAATTCTAAAAACAACTTCTGAATCCTAATAGGTTTGTTTGTAATGACACATGCTTTCCCAGATTGAATGGCTTAAGTGGTTAATTTATTTAGTGTTTAGTGTTGTTACATATAGTCATTTCAGAGAAACCTCGTACCTCCATTATTTCACCTTTTTATGTATTTTATATGAATGCCTTACTTCATCATACCAGTGTCTAAATAAAGCAGTGAAAATAGCCGATCTATAAACTTGTAGATTGTCTATTTTCACTCTTATTATATTATTGTTTAAAACCACACCTTTGTGAAGTGAGGGGCGCCCACTTTATATTGGCCACATCATGGACGTCTCACGTCGGCAATGCTTAACTGCTGCCCTAGTAAACAAACATTAAAAAGTTCATAGACTTGGCTGGTATATGACGTAATTTCAAAAGCCATGCATTGGAGCGGCTAGCGTCCCCAGAAAAACAGTTTTGGACATACAAGGTTTCAACCCGACAGTAAGCAATTATTGTTCTATTGTTGACATCATCACACTGTGTGCCTGCAGTCTGGCCAACCAGCAGAAAGGCATCAAGCTGAAGATGACGACCAGTAAGGGCAACCTGCAGAGCCGCCTGGCTGAGCTGAAGAAACAGAGTGGAGCAGGCACAGGTACTACCCACTGTCCCCCTGTCCTGTACTACCCACTGTCCCCCTGTCCTGTACTACCCAGTGCCCACTGTCCTGTATTACACCCACTGTCCTGTATTACACCCACTGTCCCCCTGTCCTGTACTACCCAGTGCCCACTGTCCTGTATTACACCCACTGTCCTGTATTACACCCACTGTCCCCCTGTCCTGTACTACCCAGTGCCCACTGTCCTGTATTACACCCACTGTCCTGTATTACACCCACTGTCCCCCTGTCCTGTACTACCCAGTGCCCACTGTCCTGTATTACACCCACTGTCCTGTATTACACCCACTGTCCCCCTGTCCTGCATTATATACAGGGCTGTCAAGGGTCCCAGGGGATCAGCCAATCACAAGGCAATGTTTGTGTTCACACAAACCCAGAAAGCTGGGCATAGGAGGGGCTAGCGCCCCTAAAGAAAAAAGCAATTACTATAGTCTGGTCACCCTGTTAGGGCAAACACACTAATTAAAGTAAAATACATTTCAAACACAGGTATACCCACTGTTCCCCTGTCCTGCATTATATGCAGGGCCGTCATTTAGGTCCCAGGGGAGCGTTTGCATTTCATCTGAAATTCAGTTATTTCATGCTTATTGCTAAAGTGTTTTTTGACTATGAGTTCATTAACCATTTTCAAGCTGGTGTCCCTATTTTAGGCCAATCTACAGCTCCCAGTACATTTCTAAATGGGGCTAAAGTGAAATAAAAAAAGAATGCTTATTTTCTCAAATAGAAACTCTAATCAAATAAACTCTTTCAAATTGATCCGAAAATGTTGCACATTTGCAATTGGTGGTGTAGAATAGATTGCAGAACGCTCCAAAATCAGGATGGGCATCGGAACCAAAACTCCTCTTCGTCTAAAGCTGTAATGGAAGTGCTGATGTGACCTCCTATTCGTTTAAAGTTGTAATATAAGTGCTGTGTGACCTCCTCCCGGCCTCCAGACAAGCAGGAGCAGCAGTGTCGCCAGTTGATGGCCGGTCTGGACAAGGTGGTCAGTGACCTGGACAAGCAGGAGAAGAGCGTGTACGCGCGCGTCCGCCCTCCCCTGGAGAACACCCGGCCTCTGCAGGACAGCAGCGACCGCCTGCAGGACATTAAGGTATGCATGCAGTGAACATCACACTCTCCTAAATTCATTAATGCTTATTATATAGATCTGCTATTTTCACTATTTACCTTTTTTTTCACCTAGAATGCTATTTAGATTTTCTATAGTTTCAATGTACAGATTATTATTTTGATAGTGTTTCGACTGATTCTAAACGTTCTTGGGAGTTTCCTGAGGCACTACGCTGTCTCTCTGAATTTGATGTAGGTGTTTAACTTGGTAATTGGAAGTCGCTCTGGATAAATTGCAAAGTACAGATTGTACTGACATGCCCAAAATAGGGATCTATTTTTTATAATTTTTTAAAATCAAATTAGCGATTATCTATTGTTTTGTATGAATGACTAAATGGATCATTTGGATTAACAGGACATCGCTGCTGCTGTGAACAAGCTGGAGCCAGAGAAGAGCTCCAAGGTGCAGGAAGCTCAGAGCTTCCTGACCTCCAACCCTAAATGCACCAGTGGGGCTCAGCTCTATGCCAAGGTGGACGACGCCAACAACAAATACAACAAACTCCAACTGCTTCTCAAATGTGCCGAGGACAAGTAAGAGACCCGCTAGAGTTGCTGTCGGCAGTGGTGGAATGTACATTTACTCAAGTGCTGTGCTCAAGTACGATTTTGTTGGTACTTTTACTTCACCGGAGTATTTCCAATTTTCAATACTTTTACTTCTACTCCGCTGCATTTCACGATTTCAGAGGCAAATATTGTACTTTTTACTCCACTGTAATTGCTAGGGCAAGTGCTACGGCAAGTGCACATTTCATTGAAACTGTATGCTAAACGAATATGCTTTTTGTGTTTTAGGCTGAAGAATTCCAACCGCCTGGAGAACTCCCTCCAGAATGGGAAGACGTTGGTGTCCTCCTATGAGAACAAACTGGCCAGAGAGGAGGTTGCTCCAGCAGAGATAAGCGCACTGGAGAAAACCCAGAGGGAACTGGCAGTAAGCAATGCAACAAAAACACATACAATCACATACACTTTGTCTTATTAATATTCACCCTTGAAGAACATAATGCACTCACATGCATGATATTTAGTGTAAGTGATATTTTAGATTACACCATGAGTTAACGGGTAATCATGCAGCTCACATCTTCTCGTCTCGTCTCTTCTACAGTATCTACCGTATTATTATTATTTGAACCACAATCTTCTTTTCTTTCTTCCTGCTCTGACATGCTCAGGACATTTGAGAGCCTAGAGGTCAGCCATGTTTTTGTTAAATAGGTGAATAAATGAAGTTAAAGCTCTATTCTGATAGCAATGATGGCTATAATAGAGCAGCAGTTTTCAACCTGTCCTGTATCATACAGGATACAGCAAATTAAGTAAAAGATAATGAGCAGGCAAAATTGGAACTGTATACTATACAATTGAAGCTGATACATGGGTTCTCTCTCCTGTTTGGACGAATTTGGCGACCAACACTCTATAGCAATGAATACTATCACAATATAGAACTACTTAAGTGTAACAAAAAACAAACACTTACCATATCTTTAAACTGAGTTTTCTTCCTGCTCTGAAAGGACATGTCTTCGGACCTGAGAGCCCAGAGGTCAGCCATAAACGAGACGGAGCAGCATCTGCGTGCAGCTAAAAGCAGCTGCAGCAACATGGCCGCCAACCTGCAGGAGCACTGTCCTGACATCGAGAGGCAGGAAGCCGAAGTCAACAAGCTCAGCAAGCGCTTTGACAACGTCAGCAGACAGCTCGACACCAGGTGATGATTTACTTTACCATACATGTTTGTCCCTTAACTACTATTACCCTTTCCTATTTAAATTGCAACAGTGGGCATCACTAATGTAACATTGTGATTTAATTTGGCCGAATTGGGCCACAATTCGTTCACAAACGTAACATCTGCATGACTTGTGGATTTAGGAACAGTTGTTAAAAACATTTCCCCTCCGGTTCTATTTTCTTCCCATCCAAAATGTTACGAAAATAGCAGATGTACAAGCTTGTAGCTTGTATATCTGCTATCTTTGGACATTTTGGAAAACAATTGAGTAATTTCTGGGGACTTCTGCAAGCCCCTGGCACAAAGCATTTGCAGATGATGTACAGTAAATAGGTTTTCAATGTAATGAGTCCCGGGATGCAGGGATGGTCTTTTAGATGAGTCCCAGGGACATTTTATGAGTCCCACTTCAACAACGTTAGGAGTCATATTTTGCCATTTTTACAAATTGCAGCATTTAACTGCAATTATAACGTGGTTATATTCATGTAGAAAACAGAAGAAGAAATTATTATTATAAAGCTAACAAAATAAACTAGAAACTAAGGAATAATTAAGGAAATTCAAATAGGAGTTGTGCCACCTAGTGGATATTTTTTTGTTCACTTTTCACCTCAAACATTTAAATGTTCCGCTCACTGTTTTCAGAAATTGTCCTATGAACATATTATTTTATTTCATTTTATTACACAAGATTGTGCAAATAAACTGACCCCACATCATGTACTGTGTGTGTATCAGGTCTCAGAGCTTGCAGAGAGCTAAGATGGGATATAAGAACTATCGCAACGAGTATGACAACCTGAACAGCTGGCTGTCCCGTATGCCCAACTATGAACCCACTGAGACGGACGACGTGAGGCAGGTGGAGACCAAGCTGAAAAACCAGAGGGTGAGTAACACATTATGTAGGCATTCATGTACTCCCTGAACGTATGCTTTCAATTGTTTGTTTGAAGGTTGTGGTCACTCACTATCATCATCTTATAATAACAATAACAAGTTCTCAGTTCTCTGTCATGGCAGACCAAGAATGCTTTTTATAACCGAAACATATACAGATATGTTTGTTTTTTTCTTCCTATGGATATTCCTTTTTTGTCTTTTGTTTGGCTTACGAATCTGACTGGAAAATCTTTTTCTAGTCAGTTCGTCAAGAACACAAACTTTTCTCTCATCTTTGAACTAGTAAAATATGTCATAAATATATCAAAGTGAAAAGTAGCAGTGTAAGTTAGGGGTGCTGACGTGCCCGTCGATGACAAACAGATCTATAGGGGTGCCTTGACCCCAAAACGTTTCAGAACCACTAACGTAGATAACACGCCTGCTCTGTTTCTCATAGAACCTGCTGTCAGACATCACCAGGAAAGAGTCAGACTTGAACAATGTCTCCAAGCATGCTCAGGTTTACCAGCAAGCTGTCAAGGTAAGCTGTTCACTGTCCGCTGGAAACATGTTCAAAACAGTTACTTTTCAGGAAATGTAAAATAACAACCTGTGTTCCAATGGATCCAATGTAGTTATTATTTAAGCTCTTGCTAATACTTTCCATTGGTTCACAGTTCACACACACTTTAGTACTTTCACTTCAAAAATAGAAGATCTATTCTACAGGCTCACAACAAACAGCAAAATGGCAGAAACATGTTGAATGTTGAATGTTTGCTTGTAGATTAAACTTTTGTGCAACAAAGTAGGCCATTCATTTACCAAAACAAAAAATACATAGAAGGTTGAAATATGGAGATACAATTAGGTTTCCGCCCGACTGCAACGGTAACAATTATATCCAATCTGATTAGTTTGATTCAGTTCTCAATAATGCAGCTTCCCCATTTGTTGATTATTTTCATTTTCATTTGTTTGTAGAATTACGAGAATGAAACAGAGAAGTTCAAGTCCATCCTGGACCTGGAGGATGGACTGGTCCCTCAGACCTACAAGAGGAGCAGGATGGAGTCACCTGCACTGCAGGTCCGGGGAGAGGTGAGAACTGAGAACCATAGAGAACCATACATTAAACACTTAAAGGAGAGGTGAGAACCATACATTAAACACTTAAAGGAGAGGTGAGAACCATACATTAAACACTTAAAAGAGAGCTGAGAAACATAGAGAACCATACACATAAAGGAGAGCTGAGAACCATAGAGAACCATACATTAAACTCTTAAAGGAGAGGTGAGAACCATACATTAAACACTTAAAGGAGAGCTGAGAACCATAGAGAACCATACATTAAACACTTAAAGGAGAGGTGAGAACCATAGAGAACCATACATTAAACACTTAAAGCAGAGGTGAGAACCATAGAGAACCATACATTAAACACTTAAAAGAGAGCTGAGAAACATCGAGAACCATACACATAAAGGAGAGCTGAGAACCATAGAGAACCATACATTAAACTCTTAAAGGAGAGGTGAGAACCATAGAGAACCATACATTAAACACTTAAAGGGGGAGTGTCACAGCCCGAGATTAACATTGCTGATAAGGTACATCACGTGGTCTGAATGAAAACAGTTTCAAACGACACGTGACTATATCTCAGGCTCTGACGTGACCTAGCATCTAGCCGAGCTGAGTGGCTAGCGCACTAAAGGCTAGTGGTTTTGAGGTAACCTTTTGCGTCATACTAGGTGAAAGTGTAATAAAAAAAAATATTTTATTGCTCGGAAATCTTCCTTACAATGACATTGAGTTGTTGCACTGAACTGAACTGAGCTGTTGCATAATCGCAATTTCGCGTGACTAGTCCGTCTGAAGCCCACCACACACCGGCTGCGAAGTCCCCCGTGTGTGCGAGAGAGAGAGACCGCCCCTATATCGAGAGAGAGAGAGAGAGAGAGAGAGAGAGAGAGAGAGAGAGAGAGAGAGAGAGAGAGAGAGAGAGAGAGAGAGTGAGAGAGAGAGAGGTGGACTCAGGTTAGGCCAGCGCAGTTTTGCTAGAGTAGTCACAGGCAGTGGTAACGTTACGTGAAGCTCCAGGGCTCCGTGAGCCCTGTTCAGCACTTAGCCGGCTGAGGGCGTGTCAGCGGGGGGGAGACAGATAGACAAGATGGGTACGATGGAACCCGTCGCGCGGAATTGCGATTATGCAACAGTTTTCCCTAAAACTTAGACGTCAACTCGGTGTCATTCTGGCGAGGATTTTGAAAAAAAAATAATAATAATTCCACCAAACTTTTACCCAGCTATGAAGCTAAAAGTGACCTCAAAACCACTAGCATGAGTTGATAGCCACCAGGAACGCTAACTCGCAGAGCCCAGAGCCGCTCTGACATTTAGACCAGATACAAGATCAATTTCATTGGTCAAATTGAGCTGGCACTTACGTACGTCACAATCTAGATGCTAGCGTTAATAGCCTTAATAGCTTCCCGAGGGGCGTGTCAGTCCCGCTTTAAAGTAGAGGTGAGAACTACAACCATGTCTATGTAATGTCACATTAAACACTAAATTCCTTGACTGCTGTTTACTGGAAATCCCGTAATTCAAAGTATTACCATTGTCTGCCGATTACTCGAAATCCCGTAAATGACCCACTTTATATCACTATGAAGCGACTGCAATGCAAACCAGCCTGTAGTCATGCCCCTGTTGCTATGCAACCTCCGTCACTGCCAGCAATGGGATTTTTGCCTTCTTCAGGTATACCCTGAAGAAGGCAACTTGTTTTTCGAAACGTTGGTAACAATATTATTTGTGGGCCCACTTGCTCATAAAGCCATAATACATTATAATAACAATATTCATTTTGATCCATTGACATGTTTATTTTTTGTTTACTTCCAGGAAGCAGCCATCGAGGCTAAGTTCACCGAGGTGAATGCTGTCAACAACCAACGACTGAGAAATCTGGAGTTTACACAAGGTCTTCTCAACCAGGTGAAACATTCTCACTTCTTGTCAACACATTAAACCACAAAAACAGTGGTTCTCAAAGTGGTGTCCTTCAGGGGGGGGGGGGGGGGGGGGTTCCAGGGGGTCCCAAGCAAAGTTAGTGTAACACATTTACCCTGTTTTAGAAATAACTGATCTGTGAGTCTGTGGATCAGTAATTTCTTTAAATGTTAGAAAAATCGAATCGGGAACATTTTGAATAATTTGGATTTTCTTTTAAGAACACAAATCTCTTTTGAGGGTCACTGACTCCTTGGCACAAAAGGCACAGCCTTATATATTTGGGGATCCTTGGCATGAAAATACTTGAATACTGCTGAGCCAAAAGGACTGAAATATAATCAACTCGTATCTGTTCCACTCTCAATAGCAACCAGAGATCCACATGATCCAGAGTACCAACGTCCAGTCTGTTCAATCGGCCGCTCCGGGCCAAGAGTCCTGGAGGATGAAGAAACAGCTGGAGGATGAGGTTCAGAGGAGAGAGCAGCTGGAGAAAGAGATCGAGAACATCCAGACGGACATCTACGTGCTAGAGGGCCAGAAGCCGCAGGACACCATCGTCAAGAAGGAGCTCATCAAGAAGGTCCCAGACCCCCAGCTAGACGAGGACCTCCACAAGGTGCAGCAGAAGCTGTCGGAGGAGCGGCGGGCCACGCGCGTCCTGGAGAACGACATGGAGGCCTTGCAGCTGAAACTACGCGGCCTGGAGACGGAGCTGAAGGAAGGCGCTCAGCAGTACACCGTCAAGGAGGTCCTCCGCATCGAGCGGGACCGCGGCCAGGAAGAGGAGGTGCGCAAGCTCAGGGAGGAGCTGGACGAGATGAGAAGGCAGAAAACGGTCAAAGACGGCGAGCTGGTTCAGATCCAGAAGCAGGTGACACTCCTGGCCGAGGAGAAGAGCAGGGAGCAAGAGGTGATCATCGAAGAGGAGGTGATCAAGGTGCAGAACGACCCCCAGCTGGAGAGCGAGTACCGGTCGCTCAACGACAGGAAGCTGAAGGCCGTGGATGGCCGTAAGTCACTGGAGGACGAGCTCACCTTCCTCCAGGAGAAGCTCAGGAGGCTGGAGAAGGAGAAGGCCATGGCCGAGGAGAAGATCTCCATCAAGGAGGTGCTCAAGGTGGAGAAGGACGTGGTCCTGGAGAGGGAGGTGGAGAATCTGAGGCGGCAGCACGAGGACGAGAAGTCCAAGCGCCGGTCGTCCCAGAGGGAGAAGACCGACCTCCAGAGGAAGATCTCCAGCCTGGAGGAGGAGAAGTCCAAGATCATAGTTCAGGAGAAGGTTCGGGAGATCGTCCGTCCAGACCCCGAGGCCGAGAACCAAGTGGCCAAGCTCCGGCTGGACTTGGTGGAGCAGCAGAGTCGCTACAAGGATGCCGAGCTCCAGATCAAGTCTATACAGGACGAGCAGACCATGCTGAAGAACCGCGGCCCTCTGGTGGAGGTGAAAGAGATCATCAAAGAGGTCGTCAAGTACAAGACGGACCCGCAGACCGAGAGAGAGCTGGAGAAGCTCCGCAACGAAATCGTCGACAAGACCCACCAGACCGAGAAGTCCGAGATGGAGATCCGCCAGCTTAGAGACGAGATCCAGCGGTGGAAGGACACCAAGCCCCAGGTCCAGACCAAAGAGGTGGTCAACGAGGTGCTGCAGTACAGAGAAGACCCCAAGACCAAGGAGGAGATCGAGGTGCTGAAGAAGAAACTGGCGGACGAGCAGAAGAAGCGGCTCGACCTGGAGAGGGAGCGCTCTGTGGAGGAGGACAAGATCAGGCTGAAGAAGATGGACCTGTCCCAGGTCAGGGAGAAGATCGTGCAACAGGAGGTGGTGAAGACGGAACAGGATCCCCTCCTGAAGGCCGAGTGCGAGACCTTCACGCAGAACATCAGCAACGAGCAGAAGCACAAGGAGAGCCTGAAGGACGAGCTCTACAAGCTGCAGCGGCAGAAGGCGGAGCTGGACCAGCAGCTGGAGGAGGTGGAGCGAGAGCGCCGGACGAGGCGCGACGCCGAGCTGGAGATCCAGAGGCTGCGGGTGAGGCTCAACGAGATGGAACATCGCGACAAGGAGAACCGCGAGAAGGTGACGGTCAAGCAGAAGGTGGTGATGCAGCAGGACCCACAGCAGGAGAAGGAGCACTCCATCCTCCGGCTGCAGGTGGATGAAGAGAGGCACAAGCGCACGCTTCTGGAGAAGGAGCTGAGCGCCCTGCTGCAGCAGCAGCAGACCCTGGAGAACATGGACGTGAAGGAGAGGGTGGTCCGCACCGAGAAAGTCCAGGTGGAGAAGGACCCCGAGGCCGAGATGGAGATTGTCAACCTGCGGAGGACCCTAGACGAGGAGAAGAATCGGCGGCGAGAGCTCGACCAGGAGCTGTCCAACCTCAACTCCAAGTTCTCCGACATGGACTTCACCAACGCCAAGTCGTCCAAGGAGCTGGACTACATCCGCGATGAGAGCAGCCGCCTGCAGCAGGAGAACCAGCGCCTGCAGAACGACATCCGGAAGCTCCAGTCCGAGATCCAGATCACCAGCAAGGAGACGCGGCTCATCTCAGAGCAGGTATCGTAGGAGACTATTAATATTTCAGACACAGGGTTGGAAGTGTAGACGATTTATTGAAGAAAATTCAAGCAATCAAAACAGTTTTGCAGCAGCATAGCCTAGGTCATTGGTTCTCAATGCTTGGGTCCAGGGACCCCCAGGGGTCCTTGAGAAGGTACCAAGGGGTTCCCAGCTAAATTTGTCAATATAGCTTTAATCATAATATACTTCCATCCATCATGGACCCAAAAGAGAGATTAAACGTTTGCCCGGGACCCAAACTAGTGAAAATAGCAGATCTACAACCACATAACGCGTCGCTTCATGCTATTTTCATTACTTCTTAATTGTTATTCTTTTCGTTTGTTTATTTGTTTTAAACTGTATAATAATTCTTCAAAAATGGACTGTGTAGTCCGTGGCCCACAAATGGTTCCCGACCCACTTTTTTGGAACCAGTGCTCTATGTTATCCAAATACAATCACATTATTAATTAAATTATTTTGAACCGATCGGCATTCTAAACAAATGTCTATAATACCACAGGCGCCCACGGAGAACGGCAAGAACCTGGAGCTGCGACTGGACTCCCTGCAGAGGGAGCTGTCGGAGCTGCGGGGTGTCACGCACCAGAAGGACGAGGAGATCGAGAAGCTCCAGAAGGGCCTGTCGGCCGTGCGGATCAAGCGCGAGCAGCGTGAGAGCCACCTGCGGCGCTCCATAGTGGTCATCGACCCGGACACGGGCAAGGAGATGCGGCCGGAGGAGGCCTACAAGCTGGGGCTCATTGACTGGAAGATGTTTGTCAACCTGCAGGTACTGTAGGCCTGTCACAATCATTATTACTTAACCTGATAACTACAGGTATATCGTCGCAGTCTGGCACAAACCTCTTAACTTTGTTTTTCAGTATATTAACGCCCAAAAGTACAACAAGAGCATATTGATCTGCTACTTTTTATTCTTTTGAATTTGAATCCTGAAAAGTTACAGTTTTGGACAGGTTTCTACCTGACAGTTTTTAAGGCATTTGTTGAATCGACCTCAGGTCTTAATGGGTTAATCACAATTATTTGAGATAATCACAATTATTTCATACATTTTCAGACATATCCTATATTTGAATTTATTTGCCATGTCTTTAAACTTGATCAAACAAAATATTGATTGATCATTATTTGATTATTTTACACCCCTTTGACGATTTATTCTTTGTGACAACCTTTGCAGGGCCAGGAATGCGACTGGGAGGAGATATCGGTCAAGGGTCCGAGTAGCGAGTCGTCGGTGCTTCACGACAGGAAGTCGGGGAAGAAGTTCTCCATCGAGGACGCGCTGCGCGTCGGCCACATCACCAAAGCGCAGCTCCAGCAGTACCTAAACAAAGAGATTACCATCCAGGAGTTTGGTATTATGGTGTCGGGCAAGACCAAGTGAACGCGAGAAACCTGAAGAAAAAGCATATCTATTTTTTGTTTTCTATCCTATGGGTTTTAAATAATGGTCGCTGTTGGACGGAAACCTTGTGCGTCCGAAAGGGGTACTTTTCAGGGAAATGGAAGAAAAACAGAAGCTGTCTCCAATGGATCCAAATGTAGTTATTATTTAGTCACAAGATATTGTTATATATACTTTTCATTTGATCAATATTTATAAAACTCACAGACACGTAACCACATTTAAAAATGGCGGACCTACTTGTAGATCTGCCTTTTTCCTTCAAGTATGACAAACTACAGCATTAATTTACAAACAATACAAAGTTGAAATATGGAAATACGGGGTTTCCCGCCCGACAGCAACGATCTGGTCAATATAATGTATTCTGTGTGTTACTTTCACTCTGGCTTTCAGCTCATGTTGAATTAACGTTATTATTATTTTGCCTCTCTTTGAAGTAATAATTGCACTGTTTTTGTTTTCATATTGCATAAATACTTTTAATGTTGGTACTACTTGTAAGAAATGTGGGTTGATGGAAATTGTGTTACGGACAGCCGACATTTTAAGTGTCAGAAATAGTCTTGTGTATCTAACAGTAACATCTCATCTCTGAGTTGACTTTGCTTTGAAACACAAGGATTGCTTAACAGTTTTTGTCATGTTTTTTTTCTCAGATACACATTCTTCATACGTAAATAAATAAATCTTTGGAACTTCCATAGTATTTTTGTGATTGCTTTGTTTGAAAGACATGATGTTTACCTGACGGAACATTCAGAATTGTTGTTTTATGAAGCCGACAAGCCGTCTTATTTTTGATTAAATTAAACTAATAATAATTAGCACAGTTGGGCCGCCGCCGATTTATTAACAAATAATAATAGAAGACTCCTCACGAATGTGAGCTTGTAGTACGAATACGACAATGTTGGAGAGTATCTGGAGTATACTGTATATCCCTATGCAGCTTGTTTATACTTCACTGTGCAACGGTCCTATGCTGGAAAATAGCAGATACGCAAACTCACAGCACATCTCATTCAAGACACTGAACTTGCAGATCTGCCATTTTTGCCATCTAAATGGTTAAATGGGCCTATAAGAGATGCAGAAATTAACTAGACAAAGTGTCCTTAAGGGCACAGGTCTAGAACCAGGAGGAGGAGAGTGTGTGTTGTTTGGCAAAATGTTTAGGAGTAATTTAAACATGTTTGTTTGTGTGCGTGTGCGTGTGCGTGTGTGTGTGTGTGTGTGTGTGTGTGCGTGTGCGTGTGCGTGTGTGTGTGTGTGTGTGTGTGTGTGTGTGTGTGTGTGTGTGAGAGACGCAACTTGGCCTGTTGTAGCGCCACCATGAGGCTGATTTGAAAACTGTCAAGTGGCATTTCTTCCTCAGCCTATAGTGGGAATATAGGCATTTTCCGTTATTTTCTCCCAGTTGCGCTCTGACTCTGAGCGCTCTCTTGATTCTCTCTCTGGGCCTATATAGTATAGTATAGTATAGTATAGGACTCTGGGCAATGAATATAATTTACCATCTCAATTGACAATTCTAAACTTTAGGGGTTAGGAGGGGTCAGAATAATGAATGGGCTTAGACTGTCTTAGACTACTTGCTGGTTTGTTTAATGTTGAGTGAGAAAACAATGTTGCACATTAAGCTAATCATCGGGAGAACCCTCAAAATAATTTGGGGACCACTGGTCTAGGTCTAGGCAATAAATATCTTTGTAAGATATAATTTTATAAATGTACCATCTAAATTAAAAACTTATAAGCTTATTTGTGCTTATTGATTTATATGTATTCCACTATAGGTTAGTGCTTTCATTTTTTGCGTATAATTAATGTCTGTTTGTTGTACACACATATCTTGTCTTCACTTTGGACCGCTCCTCCGTCCTCCCTCCCTCCCTCCCTCTCGCGTGTAGACTAGAGTCACATCATTCTACAAGTCACCCGTTTCGGAGCAGCACGCTGCACGCAGAGCGCTGGGAGGCCACGTGACACGGCACCATGTGACCATTATGTGGTGGGTGTGTTTTTCTCCCTTGATTCAGTGCGACGACGTCTATCTGTATCTGCTCCTCTCTGTCTCTGCTGTTGTAGTAGAAAAAAAAAGTTAAGATGGCGACTGTTGTGCATCTGAGGATCGGGGACCTGGTCTGGTGAGACGACAAAACGCTTAATTAAACATTTACATCAGACACCACTGACCTTTAACCAACGTTGATGCCATAAAGTGTCATTTTGTTAATTTGCACGCCGTATTACGACGTGTTTGTTGGTATAACGGCGCGTTAAGGCCAGCGTACAGTCAACGTTAGCATGGCGGCTAGCGGAGGAACTAATGCAAATAATGTGTCTCCCTACCGCACCCAGGGGCGCCCAAACACAGCCAGGGACCCAAACACACACCGCGCGGGTCCAAAATACACAGGAGAAAACGAACATATATGCATGCTAACATCTCGCCGGATCGCGACGAGTTGTTGGCTTATATATCTGTTCTTTTTTTGTTTTTGTTTTTTTGAATAGCGGCACCGACATACTACGAGGCATGAAACAGGCTAGAGCCAGTTGCAGCCATCTGCCGTGTGTTACTTGTACCCGACATGTCATTAAAGTAACGCCACAGACAGGCATCTGACATGACAGGGCTGTATTTACTTTAGCCCCAGTACGTTCCCTCAGTCTTGTAAAGTATCATATAGAATATTTCACTAAAGCTATAACTGTCTACGTCTGCTTGTTGTGACGAAGATAGAGTATATCTGAGTGGCACAAACTAAAGTCACGTTACAGTCATTTGTCAGGGTTGTGTGTCTACTCTGTGTACTGTGTACGGACGGATAGTACATTTGAGTAAAGTGACATCAGTTACAGTAGGAGTTGTTCCTGGTGGCCTTGAATGTGATGGTGTGTTGTTTCTTTGGTTAGAAATATAAGTGTTAACAGCTCTGTATTCTGATACTACTACTCATTGCGAGAGTGTTTGTTCAGTAACAGGAGTCTCCATGTCTCTCCAGCTCTTTAAAAAACAGAAAATGCAATTTCAGGTTGGGATACCAATTTCAGGATAGAGATCTCAGACAGGATACAGATTAAAGAAGTGACATTCGAAGTGATGACTGACAGATCATCATTGCCACAAATAAATGAGCAGACAGATTTGGAACACTAAACGTTAACCTGATAAATGGACACTTCTCCGGATTGGCTGAAGTTTTGTCACCTACCTGGAAATGTATTTTCAGTTTAAGTTACAAACACTCTAATAATAACTTTTATCACAGTAGTGCTTTAACAAAAAGAACGAACCTTTTGTTTCAACAAAAAAATGCACTTTCCCTACCGTTTAATGTTATTTAGTCTCACTCACTCACTGTCATTACATGATGTATGATCAGGTTATGACAATGACTGATTAGTTGTCAATAATCAAACACTGTTTTTCCAGGGGGAAGCTTGGTCGGTACCCTCCATGGCCAGGAAAGGTGAGACTTCTTTTAGTTAAAAAAATCATTAGTAGTGAATAGCGATACTGTCAATAGAAACACACTCATCATCAGTGGTAAATACTATACATTTTTACTTTGCGGTTTTCATTCTAACCATTTTCTTGTTGCTTTTATCTTGTTCCATAAAGCACTTTGTAGTCCTGTATGACTCAACTTTATTATTATTTGTTTATCTATCTATCTCTTGTCTAGGTTGTTAGCCCTCCCAAGGACCTGAAAAAGCCAAGGGGCAAAAAATGCCATTTTGTTAAATTCTTTGGTACAGAAGACCAGTAAGTAATGTCAACAGCTCCTCTAAATCAGAGGTTCCTTTTTGGCCATGCACCCCCTGTTACCTCCCGAACTAGCTGACACACCCCCCCACATGGAAATATAAATTGCATAAGCTATATAGAGACATATATTTCCTATTTATCACATATATGCACATATATGAACCTGAATATGGCATATGCAGGATAGGCTGTATTCTGCATATACTTGCCATATTGCCATAGTATGTTAATATATTTAAAATAAAACCATAGCACCACCATTAGCCTTTTCATGTCGCGCACCCCCTAGAAGTCGCTCGCGCACCACAAGGGGTGCACTCACCACAGTTTGGGAACCACTGCTCTAAATGCTTGCTACAGCTGTCACCAATACCATCATGACATTTTACCATTTGACCATGACTTTCTGTCATTGGACATACAGTAGGAGCATGTGAATAAAAAATACACTTCTGTTTGACTTTATGAACAAAGTTTGCACAGGGCAGATACAAATAACTAAGTAAATAGCCAAGCTTGTAGATCGATTCGGCTATTTCCCTTATTTTTTTTTTTATGATTTGAAAATGTCTGAACAACATTTTTTAACATTGAAACGGTTTGGCGAAATAATTGCGATTATCTCAACTAATTGCAATTATGTAGTCATTGTGACAGGCCTAGTAGTCACTCTCCCTCCGACATAATCCTTGTTTTGTTCGTTGTGTCTCCAGTGCATGGATCAAAGTGGAGCAGCTGAAGCCCTACCACCCCCACAAAGAGGAGATGATCAAGATCAATAAAGGCAAACGCTTCCAGCAGGCAGTGGATGCGGTGGAGGACTTCCTAAAGAAATCCAAGGGCAAAGAGCAGGTGCCAAAAATGTCTTCCTATTAAAAAATACCTGCTGTCTTGAGCAGAGTGTGGATGTGGGTGGGCCTTGCTCTTAGGACTGCTATTGAGCTCAGTATCTTTAAACGTGAAATGAAATTATGGTAGAGGTTTTGTTTTGTTTTGTGTTATGTGGTAAAAGTTGTGATTAGTCAATTCTGAGAGAGTACAAATGGAACCGAATGGACTACACTGCATGCATACAGTACAACCAAGCTACATGTGATTTGACATTCAAGGTGGGACTGGGACATGTTTTCTTTGTTTTAGAATTCAGAAGGCAAAGGAGAAGGCAAAGGAAAGAAGGCTGCCAGCAAGCCACTGAAAATCCTGGAGGAAGATGATGAGGACCTCAGCGCCCTCAAGGATCCGTCAGAGAAGGTCAGTAGGACATTGGAGTTGGTTATCAGGCATTCATTTGTTTTTGTTGTGGGTCAATGTGTGAGCTTCAATCTGTGGTAATCCAGTTTGACGTCAAGCATTGATATGCATTTGGTCACTGACTCCCATTTGATCTGCACTGTTAAATCCTGATAGTTAATTTAATGAGAGACTGTCACTTTTCTGACCACAACATAAGGCAGAGCCAGCCCAGCAAAATGCACAACCTCAAAGTTATAAAAAGGTTCAACTTTACCGCTGTAGAGAGAGCGAGAAAGAGTCAGAAGCGTGTTGTGCTCTGAAGTTGGGTGTAGTGCAACACTTGAGATGGACATAAACTGCCTAATGTGTAGAAGTAGGGCAGTGGTTCTCATTTGAAGGACCTGTATGGGGCAATTTGGTTTAGGGATGCAACGAATATTCGAGCGCCGAAACTATTAATCCGAATAGCCGGTATTCGGTATTCAGTTAGGTTGATTTTAGAGCAGAAACCGAATAGTTAAAGAACCAGGGTTACCTTTTCGTAACCTACTGTTTTGTTGTGATCAAAATGTAATCATGTCTTGCCATTATCATGTAGCTCTACAACAAAGGTACAGCCATGACAGCAATGGTACAAAAAAGAGACAAGTATTCGGTATTCGGCCAACCGTTTCCTATATTCGGTATTCGGTTTCAGCCAAGAATTTCCCATTCCGTGCATCCCTAATTTCGTTCCATTTGTACACTACAGTTACAAACCTGTAAGGGTCCATTTGGAGGGTCCATTTGGAACCCCCTAAGAAACCAAATCGGACCGTTAAGAGGGAATCGTTAAGGAACCGGAATCGTTAAAGTGTAATAATAATTAGGTCTATTAAAATATTCAGGATCAGCATTGGACCCCGAATATCAGGCATGGGTCGGACTCTAATGTCAATGTGTGTTTCTCTCCACCCTACCTCCTCCAAGGACTTAACTGACTCAGACCCCGAGCCGTCCACGGCTGAGAGGCTGGGGGCAGCGTCCGGCTCAGCCTTCAAATGGGAAGCCAGTGTAGGTGAAACCCCCCAAACCACCCACCTCCCCTCTGTTCGCCCCTCCAGCCTGCTCTGTTCTTCTGCCCTCTCTAATGCTTAATGTGCAGCACGCTTCCTCGCCACCACACCGCAGCACAGCTGCTGACTCTGACCTTTCCTCCCTCTTTGACCTGTGTGCATGTGTTTGTTTTAGTTTGCAGAACCTGTGGCTGATAAAGAACTCACTTGGTGGTCACCAACTCTGTCATGGCTCGCAAAGACTGCTGGGTGGTTATGACGTACTATGAAAACTTGAGTTCATACTAGTGTAGCATGATTAAAGGTAGGGTGAGTGGTTCAGTGACGGGCGTCTCCATGTCTCTCCATCTCTTTAGTAAACACTAAACAGAAAATTAGTTTTGAGATTGCGATACCAATCTTATCTAATTGGGATAGAGAACAGCAGTATAAACAAGTGAAATCATGACCCAAAGAAGTGAGCTGACGACATTGGATGTGGAACAACAAAGTGTAAGCTTATAAATTTGTACGCTTTCCTGTTTACTTTTTTACCCTGTCCAAGTACTTATTTGTACTTGGTTGCACATGCTGAAAATAGCAGATCTACACACACACACACACACACGCGCATGTGCGCGCGCACACAAGAATAATAGCACTATATGCCACAATATATTTATTCAGAATGTAAAGAAACTTAATATATAAAGTATTCAAATATAAGTGTTCTAGAGTGTCATTTTAACACAAGCGTCCCAGAAACTGGGTTGATGACCATGGAGCATGACATGCATTGATTGGTGATGGAGTGAACACTGGTAGTCAGACTTATGGTTTCCAGGCGCTGTCAAGTGAATGTCGATGCAAAGCCAATCACATGCAAATCATGGCAGGCCGATAGTATGCTAGTTAACCCTCTCCACATACTTCTGTTTCCACTGCCGGTTGTATCCTACTAGCTCACATGTCCGTGAGGAGCCCCCACTGGGAGGTCCTATTCCTCCTGTTCAAGTCTCTGCTCCCAGCCTGTAGGAGTACGTGCAGTTATAAATGTCACCATCCCTGCCCAGCTTCCCTCCCCTGAACACGGTGCAGTTGTGTTAATTGTCACTGTACAATTTAGGCATTTAGCAGTCTCTTAATCCAGAGTGATTTACAATAAGCAAGAACAAAAAACATGGTAATACATAATACATAAAAAAAATAGTCATCATGGATCATAGTGGAATATCTATATTATGAAACCATGCGTATACACTATTGAGTGCACCTACCGTATGTCTACATAAACTGCTATTTAAGTTACATAAGTTTAGTTGAGCCTATGCATACGCCTGTAAGGTCGTCGAGGCTAGGGTAAGTGCTACGGGCTAAGATGGAGTCTGAAGAGGTGGGGTTTCAGACAATCGGCAGAAGATTGGGAATGAGTTAGTTAGTCCATAGTTTTGGAGCCAGAAGGGAGAAGAGTTTGGGAAGTGTGGAGCGTTGTCCCAGCGTATTTAGCGGAGGTACTTACAGCCTCCGTCAGTACAGTCGGCTGATCTGAGCGTGCGGGACTGATGACTGGATTAGGAGCTGGGCTGACTCCTGGGTGAGGAAGGGTCTAATTTGTTGAATGTTGGAGTGTAATCCTACAGGATCGAGTGACCGCTGTAATGTGTGCTTTGAATGAGAGCTGACTGTCCAGGACAACACCAAAAGTTCTTGGCTGTTGGAACGAAAGTTACTAAGGTGTGTAAATAGTCAGCTCCTGCATGGAGCAGGACTTAGCTGAGAAGAAGAGAAGCTCAGTCTTACTCTTGTCTGGGTTCAGCTTGAGGTGGTGAGAAGACATCCACTGTGAGATGTCAGCCAGGCATGTAGTCATGCCTTCTTCCACCTGAGTAGCAGAGGGGTGGGGGGGGGGGGGTAGAAACGGCCGAGGGTCATCGGCGTGGCAGTGATGTGATGGATTGTGAGCAGAGATGACGATATCGAGAGATTTAGTGTACAGGGAGAAAAGGAGGGGACCAAGTACAGATCCAGGACGTAATGCTATAGGCTGGGGACCTGTCAGCAGGGAGTAATGGGCGGGAGGAGTAGGACGAAGCCTCTACGTCCTCCTGATGGGGGCTCCTCACTGGTACGTGAGTCGGTAGGATACAACAGCAGTGACGACGACTGAATTGGAGAGAACAAGGGGTAAAAAGCTAAACAAAAACAATTTGATTAAGTGGGCTGGCTAGCTAAGTAATGTCAAACAGGCACACATCACTTCCACCTGTAATTTGCATGAGGCAGGCTCTGCAATGACATACATGTGGTCAATTACTATGGGTACTGAGATGATTGCTCAATTTGTACCCATTTCAATCAGGGCCCATTTTAGTTTGGTGACACTTGGTGGATGCACTTAACCAGCTGGTAGGATGGGAAAATAAGTGGTATTCTGGGGCCAGAGGGGAAGTGATTAACTGCCTGCACTAATATTCTTTCTCTTTTTCACTACATAAAGCAGTGGTTCTTAACCTTTTCGGGATCGTGGCCCAACTTGAACATTTTAAGAAGTGTACACGTTATCGGCTGCCATGTTAAGTGTTCAGATGGGTTGGCTGCCTGCATTTTCAGAGCATGTTTGTTCTAATGATCATTAATCTATTGTGTTCCCACTTGGATCAATGGAACTAACAAAGGAGAAAAAAAAATTATGATTTCCTATTTAGTGGTATCACAAGGAACAGTTCTTTCTACCTTCAGTTTTATTTTATGTTCTATCAAAGGGTAGAACATAAAAGGGAATATTAGAATATTACATAAAATCAATAAAAAAACTAAAGCAAATGTTGACCACCTGAAAGAAACTTGCACGGTGGTCTTTTTACACAAATGGCGTTTTCAACTGTATTCTTTAAAAAAAAGTTTGAAGATCCTTTAGTGCTGCTGCCGGCTGCCCCGCTATCTTTTATTTGGTCAGTTCATTTGAGAGTGTCTCACTGAGTTTCCCCCCCCCCTTTTCTCTTCTATTGTAGCCTGTCAAGAACGACCCACATTTCCACCACTTCCTTCTCAGCCAGTCTGAAAAGGTAGGCCTCTTGCCTTTCTTGTGTCACCAGGTCTTTGTCCCCCTTTACTTTGTCTTGAGTTCCATCCCTGCTAGCCACGGGAACTAGTACGGATGGTTAAATTTGCCAAAATAATTAAGCCATAAGGGACATGGCATTTTTAGGATGGCACTGAAAATAGCCAGACGGTGTGTGACATTGGTGCACAAGTAAGTATAAAATAGGGAAAGGTATATCGTCAAACCCTAAATTTAAACCTCTTAATCCCTAATTCAAACCATAAACCCAAACTGAATATTTTCCTTCTAAACCTCATCTCTAAAACGACATTTATAGGAGCAGGAAAATGAACGGTTCTCACAATGTTTCAGAAATTGTACTCTACTCGTGTGGACGTTTGTTCCTCAAAAGTGTCACACACACAGGCCCATTTGAAACTTTGGCCACTGAAGTGTAGCAATCCGTGGCACAACTAACTTAAATGTTTGCTTTTGATGTTGAAAGTTCCCTATACGTACTAGTGGTTGAAAGGTTGTCAGTAAGCAAGTGATAGAGTTGGAGAATGCATTTTAAAGTAAAGATTTGCAGACAAATTTAAGCTGATGATTAATTGTCATACAAATAATTGCGAATAACTATTTTATTATTTTTTTGAGTGGTGCAACCACTCCAAGGAACGGCAATGTCCGTGTCCGCCTATGTGTCCGCCTATGTACCTATGTGGCCATGAGCACGAGTATGACTATTAGTACCAGTAGGGGCGCTGTTGTGCCAGAAACAGAGAGAGAGAGAGTGCTGTACTGTTGCCTGCTAATGAGAGGGGAGGAGAGACGGGGGGGAGAGGGGAGTTGCACCACTCAGTTCACACGTGTGTGATTTTTTTTTTATTGAACATCGGAAGGTTACAATTTTTAATTCTGTTTTACTTCGTATTCACAAATTGCACAGGGCAGATATGACAAATGACTTGAATATCTGAAGAAATCACTGACACATTTAATGTATATATCTATTTTTTCTCTTTCCCCAAAATTTACAAAATAGTGGAAATAGTTGATCTACAAGCTTTGTAGATCTGCTATTTCTGCAATTGTTTTTAATGTTCAACATGCTAGTGATTGAAGATTATACAAAAATAAATGCGATTATCTCAAATAATTGCGATTAGGAGAATATGTAGTAATTGTGACAGGCCTAGATGTAACTGACTGAAGGCTTCTGTTTTCTGCAGCCTGCCTCATCATTGGAACCCATCAGCAAGCGTCTCAAGATCATCGAAGAGGTAAAGGATCTCTTGACTAATTCACACAACCACCAGATACATGATACGTTTATTGAATTAACATTATGTGAAGATGTAACGCAAATAATGGACAATTATTGTATAAAGACGGAGGAAGAGGAATTATTTTCTCTGTTCATTTATTGAGAATTGAGAATGTCCAAATGAGAGTACGGGCAAGGTCCCCATGCAGTGGGTAAAACCAGGCCAAGGACCCCTTAAGCGAGGGAGAGATGAAGCAGGGATCCATGTACCGGTACATATTGTACAACATTGTGTTGCAGATTCAACTTTTTCATAGATTTCGTAAATGGCGTCGGTCTTGTTTGACATCAGTATCAATGTGTAGCGTTGAGTTTGATTTATGTTACTGTGTATTTTCAAACAGTTAACCACATAAACCTCATGTTACTGTGTATTTTCAAACAGTTAACCACATAAACCTGCTATACTTTAAAAAAAAATACTTGATCTGCTTTTGTTTTCACCTACAACAAACCTTTTTGCCGAAAATTGCCAATCTACAACAAACTACAAAGCACAGAATAGGATCCTAGTAGGGATGTACCGGTATGGAAATTATTGGCCGATACGATGTTTAAAATAACAATTTAGCCGATACTGATACCGATATATATGTTTATTTAGTTTTTATTGTTCTTTCCCCCTTTTGTGCCAGGGAAACAATTACATCTTCAATACAAGAAATACATGTTCAGCAGTGTTTCCTGCAGGAAAAAGCTTTGGCATGGTGCTGGGTGCGGGAGGGCCTTCTGGCAAATTTTGATTAATTAATTAATTTGATTAATTAATAAGATTAATTAATTAACATTAATTTGTATTATTGCTATTGGAGACACTGGGGAGACACTGGGGGACACTGGGCAGGCACTGGGGAGTCACTGGGGAGACACTGGGTACACACTGGGGAGGCACTGGGGAGGCACTCAGGGAGGCACTGGGGAGGCACTCGGGAGACACTGGGAGGCACTGGGGAGGCATTCTGGGGGACACTGGGGAGGCACTGGGGAGAAACTGCAGCCACTGGGGAGGCACTCAGGGGGACACTGGGGAGACACTGGGCAGACACTGGGGAGGCACTGGGGAGAAACTGCAGCCACTGGGGAGGCATGGGGAGGGGAGACACTGGGGAGGCACTCAGGGGGACACTGGGGAGGCACTCAGGGGGACACTGGGGAGGCACTCAGGGGGACACTGGGGAGGCACTCAGGGGGACACTGGGGAGGCACTCAGGAGGGCACTGGGGAGGCACTCAGGGGGACACTGGGGAGGCACTCAGGGGGAACACTGGGGAGCCACTGGGCAGACACTGCAGGGCAGACACTGGGGTGGCACTTGGGGAGGCACTGGGGAGGTACTGGACATTTCCTATCACACACACCCCATGATTCACTAGCCCCCTTTTTTGGGCAGCTTGGCATGGCGCGATTTATTTCAAGCATGGCGCAGCGCCATGCCAACAACATTGTGCAGGTAACCCTGTTCAGAATCTATAGCTTGGTAGGCTGCAGATGACTAACGCAAAATGTACCAATGCTTATCAACAATAGATAAATATCAGCTACTGCCATCAGTTAATGTCAGATTTATTTGCTCATACCGATAACGGCAAATATCAGCAGATACAATATGTGGCCGATACATCGGTGCATCCCTGGATGCTATGGTTCAAGTGGTTACTGTAAAAAAAAGAAGACCCCTGGGTTAAACTAAGACGCTTTCCCAAAGTTCCCAGACATAATTCCTTGGTAAAGCTCCCAGCCCTTGTGTGGGTCGATTCTCAAACAGTGATTTTGCATTCAAACGTAAAAAGCGTTGCCAGCTACGTTGCTGCCGAGTCACTGTTGGAAGTGTTGCTCAAGCTGCATTGCGTAAAGGGTTGAATAGCACAAGGAACTGGTTAATGGCAAGTGAGTTTTTATTTTAAAACGGGTTGGCGGTTCACTGCGTCATTGGAGCTCTGGGAGTCCAGCGCAAACATTTTTATCTTTTATAAACGCGTCACGCCAGTCACACAGTGACAGGTGTCACCGTGGCAATCCGTAGGCTCAGTGCACAGTGCTCACTGGTTATATTGGAAATAAAGGTGTTGCCAACTAATGAAAGCTCTGTTCCATTCTGGTCAAACAGACAGGTTGCTGATATTGTGCATGTCGGCTCATTCAAAGTGTATTCCATGACCCTCATGGTCCCTTGAGGGGGTTCCAAATGGCCCCTTATGGGTGTGCAACTCTGAGAGTAAAAGAAAAGAGCCAATCTACATGCTCACAACCTATCGCATCGCGAAGCATGTAGATTGGCTATTTTCGGCGAGTGCCAGTCGTATGACATAGTATAAATAAGGCTTTTAAGCACCAACGAGTGCAAGCAGTGTTGGCAACTTGTCCAAGTCTTCTTATTATAAGTGACTTTGGGATATTGGTAGTTGGCGGTTGTGTTTTTTTGGGATTTTCTAAATGTTGTTTGAACCAGTGGTTCTCAAACATTTTCATGTCAAGGACCCCCCTACATTTATATGTATTTGTCTGCAGATCCCCCATTTGAAAATATTTTGTGCCAGGCACCCACCATAGATTTCTTGCCAAGGACTACCTTTACGACCTTTTCTCCAAATGCTCATACTGACAAGGACGACTTTTAGCTTTTTTAGTTTTTTACACTAGATGCCGCTCTTGGCTAACCTATGATTCACCATTTGAATCCCAGCCTAATCACAATTATTTTAGATAATTTCAATTATTTGTAATTGACACCTTGTGGGCTTGTGCATAAGCTTTTTTCTTTTACAGTTTGAATGCAAGTCATTAAATGTAATTTCTTTGTGTATTTCTGTCATATCTGCAATTATTTTATTACTTATTTATACGTTCCAATGTTCAATGCCAAACACACAATTCAATCGTTAAACCATTTATTTGTTTCAATTAGTCATTTGTCAAGTATAATGTCATGATCATGGTGGCCCTAAATCTGACCTGTTCTCTTTGGTTGTTCAGGACACAACGTCAACATCTATCCAAGCAGCAGACAGTACGGCCATCAACGGTAGCATCACACCCACAGATAAAAGGTATGTTCATGTTTACAACATTCATAACTGCTATAGACTAATCCATAGAGGTAGTGGTGTACCATTAACCCATTTTGACCTGAGATCAGATTCTAAAAATGTCTTCTACATCCTGACAGTTTTCTGAAAATGTCAGTCGTTCTTCGATTTTCGACACTAAAAGGGGGATCCCGCCAAAAATGGGTTAAGCACTCCTTTCACCGCAGCACTGATTAGCTACACCTGGACTACAGGGCACTGCTCCACGTCTATTAGTGCAGGGCCAACACTGATATTTTCATGAATTTGTACCACCTAAGGTGAGCGTAACATTTTTATATTTTTTAAGTGGTGCAACCACTTCATTAAGTAGCTTTGTGTGTGCCACACGGTAATGTGGGGGTCACAATTGTGATTAGGTCATCACATTGGGCATGTGGCTATGGCTGAATTTTGGGCCAAGGTGTGTTGTTCGTGCAAAACTAATGCTTGGAATGGATTCAGAATCATGAAAACCCCCTAGTCTGACACATCACATTCTACTTAAAGCATAATGAAATTTGGAAAGTTTTGCCTTTATATAGGTTGTATATGGTGTGGTCACATATAACTGTCGATAACTGACATTAAGCTACTGAATTGGAATTGGAAGACTTATAAACTACCGGTATGTAGAAATACAAAAATCTTACGGTCACCTTAGGTGGCTCAGGCTCGGCTCCTGGAGGTCTGGAGGGTCTTGGAGCAAAGGTAGTTATAGATCCTTAACATAGTTCCATGGCTAATCCAGCCAGTTACAATAGAATATTTGTTCCAGGCTGTTCTCCGCTTCACAAATCTTACGTACACTATAGTATTTCGACCAAATGGCTAAAAACCATTATGTCACTGTGGTGTCTAGGGATTTGAAGTTGAATCCGAACACTGGTTTATATCCGAAACACATTTGGCTGTGTAATAATTGAATACTAAAAAAGACAATTAATTAAATGAGCTCAAAAGCTTTATTGAAGTTTTTTTTAAATAAATAAACAAATTATACAGTATTGTTTACAGTTTGCTGTCCTAAAGGCCAGTTTCTATAGTGTTCATGTATGGTTCTTAAACCTGGATAAAATATCTGCTTGCATAGCTATGCATATTTCCAAACGGATGCAGTTCTTAAGCTCACTTTCCAAAATCTTTAATGTTGGAAATCCAACATCCAGATGTTTAGACTGGTTTGCTGTCTATATAAAGTAATTTGGGTATATTCCAATGTCAGTGTTTGGCACTTAAAGGGACTTTAGTGTTCTAAAATCTTTTTTTATATGTTTTTTGTGGCTTCCACCTTTTATATTATATATTTTTTACGGAGGGATAGAGTAGGCTATTAGGAAATGGGGAGAGAGATGGGGGGGGGGGGGGGGTGACATGCAGTAAAGGCCGTCGGGATCGGGAATCGAACCCGCGGCACACTGCCAGACTGGAATACCAGCCAAGGTGCCTGGACCGCTGAGCCATGGCCAGGCCAGTTTTCTAAAATCTTCAAATAATTTTGTGTATACTATTGTTGAGTCAGTGCTATATGGAACCAACACAATATGTAGATGTGTGTCCTCTCCCCTCTAAATGTGTAATTATTGTCTGTTTGCTGTTGCATTGTTGTTTCAGTGAAGGACTGAAAGTGCCTCATGACATTTTTCGCATGGATCCTGTGTTTTTGACGTTTTTGATCTTGTTCTTTGTCTCCAGGATAGGCTTCCTGGGGCTGGGGCTGATGGGAAGTGGCATCGTTTCAAATCTATTAAAGATGGGTCATGTGGTCACTGTGTGGAACCGCACCGCAGAAAAGGTACCTGGACGATCCCCGATACAATCCACTGAATGACATTAGAGGCGGAAATCTCTAGGTATCTGACGATTTGATTACAAATCGATTTCCGATGCATCTCAATTTCAATACATTATTTATCACCCTCACTGTGTGACTAATAAACAAAGTTCTTTCTAATGATCCATAATGAAAATAGATTACGACAGAATACAACCCACTGGACAGTGACATCTAAACATGTCCCTGAATTCAGAGGGACAGGTGCAATATTTTTTCCATTATTTATTTTTCTGGTTCATATTCTTAATTCGATATGGAACATTATATGATACAACAGTGGCATACAAATAAAACGAGCTCAACTAGAAAAGCATTGGTCAGCGTGGCACACGGACTGTATGTAAATATAATAAAATTCATAATTAATTCATCCCTACCAAAAATCATATCCGGTCTGACTTCTGTGTCAATAATAATGATGACGCAAATTTATTCTTTTTCCCCAAGATACACCCTTTTCTTCAGTCAGCTGACCACTAGAACCCCAGAATCCATATTCTGTAGCAAACATTATCCCAAAATGATGAATCTACAAGCTCACAACGCGGCACGTTGAGATATTGTGAGCTTGTAGATCAGCTGTTTTTGGTGAAGAGATCTGAAGTAGAGGAGGAAAAAGGTGTGCCAGGTACACAGACGACTCGGGTCCAATTCACTAAGTTTGATAATGCACACCTGTACAGGGTCCATACATACGTCATTTTCCAAAAGCATCTAAACACGGCCTCCACTTTTCTTATTAAATTATCTGTAAATTGTAAAAGTTTGACTCCCAACGTTGCCTTTGTGTTGCAGTGTGACCTGTTCATCCAGGAAGGGGCCAGGTTAGGACGGACCCCTGCTGAGGTGGTCTCCATGTGTGACATCACCTTCTCCTGTGTCTCTGACCCCAAGGCTTCCAGGGATGTGAGTACAGCAGTGGTTCTCAAACTTTTTCACATCAAGGACCCCCAAATTGACACTCATTAGCCCGCGGACACCCATTTGAGAAGATATTCCAGGGACCCCCATAAAAGAAGATTTTTACGACTAGTGATTCTCAACCCGTTTAATTTCAAGGACCCTCAGTTTGAAATGCATTAGTCTACAGAACCCCATTTAATGACATTTATATCACTGGGACCCCAATTTCTATTGTAAAATCAATAGAATCCATTTGTACACACAGTTTGGAACCAAATGGACCCTTATGGGTCTGTAACTATCATTTAGCTGGGGACCCCCTGGAACTCCCTCAAGGACCCCACTTTGGGAACCACTGGAGTACAGTACTAAAACTATGACCACAACTTTTTTTTACTGACGGAAAACCAAATAAAAACTATGCTATTTTGACTAAATATATTGACAATTTTGTCTGCAAATAGAGGGACTATATAGTAAATATAGTGGAGAAGAGATCCATTAGAGAAGTCCTACTGGAAAGAGAAGTCCTTTTACCCTAATTTGTGTGTGGGTCTACAAGCTTGGGAGCTTGTAGATTGCCTATTTTCGGCGTAAATCACTGTAAATCAGGCATTACGACACCATCGAGGCCTGCCAAAATATATTTTAGTCAACTAAATCAACTGTAGATTTAGTCTACTATTGTTGTATTTAGTCAACTAAAACTATACTAATAGTATAACATTTTAGATGACTAAAGTCTGACTTTAAAATTTGCTGTCAAAATGAATCCTGGTCATATGTCCAGCAGCAAGTATCAGCCATTCTGGTGGGCTGACAGAAACTATGTTTAACACACGTGTGCAGTTGGTGATGGGGCCCAGTGGAGTGCTGCAAGGCATCAGACCAGGAAAATGCTACGTGGAGATGTCGACCGTAGACCCAGAGACCATCACAGAGCTGGCACAGGTACATGCACATGAATCTGAATCTAGCCAGGGCCCTCGCACGTCCGTACACAAGCATAGGGACACACTTATTTTTCCTACATTTCACATTTTTGGAAATCTTGGAACATTTTTGCCCATAATGACATAGTTTCATGCCAACCAACTTATTTTTTTAGTGTGTAATTCTGCCTTGTGTTGTGGACATGAAACCGTTATCTACACTGAAGCCAAAAAAGGTATAACTGCTCTCGGCTGACGATTTTCTGTGTGTGTGTGTGTGTGTGTGTGTGTGTGTGTGTGTGTGTAGGTGATCACGTCACGGGGCGGTCGTTTCCTGGAGGCTCCAGTAGCAGGCAGCCAGCAGCTGTCCAACGATGGCATGTTGGTCATCCTGTCAGCCGGCGACCGCACAGTCTACGAGGACTGTAGCAGCTGTTTCCAGGCCATGGGCAAGACCTCCTTCTTCCTAGGTATACACTTCCTCCTCGGCGGCATGCAGCCAAGTGTTGACCAGTGTTCGCCGGCATAATCTCACACCCATGGGGACCCTGAGTCTGCACAAACAAAGTTCCGAAGATAAGTTTAAAGTGAAGTTGACCCCAGTAAAATGACTTCATAGTAGAGCCCTGTGCGGGAGTGATTTATTAATCCCACTCCTGTTACATTTCTGACCACTCTCGCCCAATCCGGCAATGATTTCATTCATTGACCGCCCGCAGTGACCGCCTGTCCGCCACTCCCGCCCGCAACAACAAAAAATTTAAGTCCCACTAAGTCCCGCACCATCCCGCAGTTTTTGTCGTTTAGTCGCGCAATATTTCCATTGAGATCGAAAAACATTACATAATACATTTACCCAAACTGAGATTGAGCAGGCATTCACGAGAGAGGGGTTGTTTTTCTTTGTGAGGAGTTGTCAGCATGTCTTATATGGAATCAGGTTGCCAAGGGAAAATAGCCCATCTACAAGCTAGCAATATGTTGAGACGAATCTTCCATAAAACCCAATGGTCTCGAATATATCATAAGCAATGGTTAAAGCCTCAGTTTGTGATTTCTTCACCTGATTGGCAGTGTGACGGCAGAAACAATATTACTCAAACTGAATTTTACCTATTGTGTTAATTGTTTAGGAAACAGGATTTGGCCATACAACATTTCAGTGGCGTTTGAGTTTGATTTGGCGGTTCTGGTTTTGTTTGTTGAAGGTGAGGCCGGCAACGCAGCGAGGATGATGCTCATACTCAACATGGTGCAGGGAAGCTTCATGGCAACCATCGCCGAGGGCCTGACCCTGGCCCAGGCCACCGGCCAATCACAGCAGACCTTACTGGACATCCTCTGTCAGGGTCAGATGGCTAGCACCTTTGTGGACCAGAAATGCCAAAGTAAGACACACACACACACACACACACACACACACACACAGTAGTAATAGAGGGTATGCGCATGCTTAAAGTGAATGGCACATCGAGTGGCAAAGCAACATGCAAAGTGAGTTTAACGTTGTTTAATGCAATCAGACTTTTCTGTGCAGATGTATGGGCTGTCAAGGCCAGGAAAGTAGTTTTTTGCCACTCAGTAGGTGTTTCTGCATAACTTCCTGGTTTGATGATGATGTCACGCGCATACCCTCTGTAGAAAAGATTATTCATTTAGTTGCCAATTTAGTAATCGTAATCAAATCGGCTGTATTTTATTTTTATTTTATTTTTTCTTGCTAGTGTAGTGTAACTACACTAAGGAGGAGTGACTGCGACGGGTTCTGAGCTTGTAGATCGGCTATTTATGGCAATGTGGTTTGGTCCAAGTTTCAGACCAAGTACCGTGCTGATGGGCAGGTTTACTAAAGTACTGCGTTTCCTATGAAATCGATTAAATGGTTTAATTGTAGGTATAATTTGTAGAGGGGTCATCTCAGCTAAGGGCTTCACCTAAAATATAAAACGTTTAAGACCCCTGCTCTAAAGTATTAAGATCCACACAGCACGGTGGCACAGTTGGTAGTGCTGTCGCCTCACAGCTAGAAGGTCCTGGGTTCGATTCCCGCTCGGGACGCTGTGGGTGCTGGCGGCGTGTTCCCTCCTCCGCGTCATCAGTGCCCATACCCGAAGGCGGGGTTGGCGAAAGGGCCTTTCTGTGTGGAGTTTGCATGTTCTCCCCGTGTCCCCTAGGGTAGGTACCCTCATAAAAAACATGCAGTAATCCTGGTCACTAAACTGCCTCCCCCTGGCCAGCCGGGGCGCCTGATGGAGGGGAAAGGAACTGGTTGGAATAACGTGTTCCTTCCACGCGCTACGTCCAACCAGGGAAACTCCCCCCTGTCAGGTGTAAAGGAGCAACTTGGACACTCGGGCATGAAGGAAGCATGAGTTCAAGTCCGTTGCTCTCCCCATGTCCCCCATATATGGGGACTAGGTTGGTGGAGGGTGTGTAAAGCCCAGGATCACATTAGATCAGGGGTTCCCAAACTTTTTTGGACCAGGTACCCCTTTTGGGGTAGATATTTTTCCAGGTACCCTCTCATCCTCGCAACACGGATAACAATATATTTACAACCACAAGCCGTGTTTCCTGCAGGAAAAAGCTTTGGCATGGTGCTGGGCACAGGCCACAATTTTGATTAATTAATTAATTAATTTGATTCATTAATTAATAAGATTAATACATTAAGATTAATTTGTATTATTGCTCTTGTATTGCTATTGGAGACACTGGGGGGACACTGGGGGACACTGGGCAGGCACTGAGGAGGCACTGGGGAGACACTGGGGAGGCACTCAGGGGCACACTGGGGAGGCACTGGGAAGGCACTCGGGGGGCACACTGGGGAGGCACTGGGGAGGCACTGGGGAGACACTGGGGAGGCACTGGGGAGGCACTGGGAAGGCACTCAGGGGGACACTGTCTAAATGTAGACGTCTAAATGTAGACGTCTAAATGTAAGTTTGGGAACCACTGCTTTAAACACTTTAGCACTTTATGAACATGAACAAAATAGATGGGTCCCCCCTGGAACTCCCTCAGGTACCCCTGGGGGTCCCCGGACCCCACTTTGGGAACCACTGGTCTAAATGTATACAGACGTCTAAATGTAGACGTCTAAATGTAGACGTCTAAATGTAAGTTTGGGAACCACTGCTTTAAATACTTTAGCACTTAATGAACATGAACAAAATAGATGGGTCCCCCCTGGAACTCCCTCAGGTACCCCTGGGGGTCCCCGGACCCCACTTTGGGAACCACTGGTCTAAATGTATACAGACGTCTAAATGTAGACGTCTAAATGTGTACGTCTTCTCTTATGGGGGTCCCTGGCATATCTTTTCAAATGGGGGTCCACGGGCTAAGTAGTGTCAATTTGGGGGTCCTTGACATGAAAAAGTGTGGGAACCACTGCTTTAAACACTTTAGCACTTTATGAACATGAACAAAATAGATGGGTCCCCCCTGGAACTCCCTCAGGTACCCCTGGGGGTCCCCGGACCCCACTTTGGGAACCACTGCATTAGATGATTGACACAGGGGTGAAAAATGGGTTACAAAATCGTGGGATAAAAATAAAATAAAAGATCCACACAGCACACTCTTGACATGTAACAAAGTGGCCTCAGTGTTGACCAGGCCACCTCTCTGTGTCAGATATCTTACAGGGGAACTTTAAACCAGACTACTATTTGAAACACATCCAGAAAGACCTGAGGCTGGCCATCTCTATGGGCGACGGAGCCAACCACCCCACCCCCATGGCAGCAGCAGCCAATGAGGTGAGACCCTGTCTACACGGTCACATCCGGTCTGTCAGGATGTTATCTGTTATTTAACAAAAAAAAGCTGATCGGCTAATTACAATTATCTTAAATCATTGCGATTAGGCGACTATGGAATAATTGTCAGACCATCCGTGGTCCGATATGGATACGCCAGTGCGGACCTAGATGCTGGTGGAGGCAGATGGAGAGTCATGCCAATGTAATGGTGTTAACCTCCCCCCACCCGGCCCCTGTAGACCCCATCACGTGGCTCCATGTGGACCACAGATTCCCGTAAAAGAATGGTGACTCATAGGTTAACAAACGGCACCATCTAGTGCAAAAAACTCAAATTATGTCCTTGGCAGGGAATGAGTTTTAATGTGCACCATTGTATTCTCTACCAACAGTACACAAACCAACATGTATACAGTGTAAGTGTATACAGGGTACCTGCACATTTCTAGTGACAATTGAAGGACTTTTTATTTATTTCACTCCTTGAAAACAAGGAGTTTTCAATGAGTTTTAATAAAAAAAATACTAATTTAAGATCATTACTACAAACAAACTACTATGAAATGTAATGCCTCAACTCCTAAAATTACAAGTGCTCTTCAGGGTGGGCGGTCCCCTCACTCCCCTGGAGTCTGAAGAGGTGAGTCTTCAGACTGCAGCATAGAAATTTGGAGTTCCACAGTTTGGTAGCCAGAAGGGAGAAGAGTCGGGACGTGTGGAGTGTTTTGTGTTGACCATTTGTCCATTGTTTGGTCTCTGCAGGTGTACAAGAGGGCCAAGGCGTTGGACCAGTCAGACAACGACATGTCTGCCGTCTACAGGGCCTACATTCACTAGAGCCAGATCTGCACCTCTCCTCTGGACCAGCTACACTTTAACTCTCCTTTTTACTTTGCTTTTTACTTCCTTCCTCTCTAATGATTTTTGTTTCTCTTTTTGCCTGCCGCCAGTTCTGCCCAATTTATACTCTGGTTTTGCGCAGCCAGTTGTCGTGTGATCAAAATAGTCGATCTGCAAGCCTCTGCTGCATGGTGTGAAGACGCATAACCACTTTATACATTTTTCACTCTAAATGAAATATCTTTGCTGAAAATAGGCGATCGACGCGTTGTGAGCTTGTCAACCGGCTACTTTTCTGCGAAGGTTTTCCCAGAGTGTGGATGCTAGGTGTTTAATGCACAACATGATAAAGACCGTGCTCATGGTGATCCTGCGGTCACTGAACCTCGGGTCGTTCCTCTCGGCTAACGGAGCTGGCACAGGCACGGCGAGGAGAAAGGATTCCATGCAGGCGTTAGGTGAACCTCCCGAGGAGAAAGGATTCCATGCAGGCGTTAGGTGAACCTCCCGAGGAGAAAGGATTCCATGCAGGCGTTAGGTGAACCTCCCGAGGAGAAAGGATTCCATGCAGGCGTTAGGTGAACCTCCAGGTGTCTTCTCTCTGTTGTTCAACAGTCACGAGGCCATGGGATGATTACGTGATTAGAAAAAGCTCACAATAATTGTATCGGGGAGATTTTAATTCTATCATTGAAATTGTCCTGTCATAAACTGAGATTGATTCACATTTGCCATATCTCGTTAAACTCTAAAAAGTTAAATGGACCTGTAAGGAGCACTCTTGGTATGCTCTCTTTTTCACTCGACACCAAATCCCTTCGCAAAAGAATATCTACCAGCTCACGAAGTGTTACTTTTTGGTGAAAGTTCCCCCCCAGAATAGGGTTGCTGGTGTTCAAGTGGATTACAAAAGTGGCCTTTTAAGAGTTTTAAGCAGATTTGTGATTATTGCGATGATAATGTTATCAAATCAAAATTATTTTGGCCTCAATCGTGACATGACATTTTCATGTCGTCTCATCCCTACTAGAGTGCTGCTCCTGGGTTCTGGATAATGTGCATGCAATAACTAAGCAGACTGCATAATAGGTTAATGATCCAAAATTGTGATTTTTGTTTCGCAATTAATCTAATCGTAAAAGTCGACAATTGACACCTTATTTGGTAAGCTGTCACACCTTTATAACTTGTCTCAGCATTGTCACACAAGGTTTAAAAGCATAGCATGTAGTTGTATATAGTTATATATGTATAGTTTAAACGACAAAACAATTTCCCTCTACGAGCAGTTATCAGCCACTGGAGTAGTGATGTGATGTTTACCTGCAGATAGACAGCTGCACACTGGCTGAGCTTACAGATCCGCTATTTTCAGCCCACTCCACCGGCACGCAACTTGCATATAAATCAGGTTTGTTTTGTTAAGAGGCAACCTTGAGCATTGCACTGACGTTGATTTAAATTTAATGATGCTATATGAATGCTCCACGTTAGGTTGCACTGCTGTCTCCTATTTCTGTCTGTTGCCAGGCGAAACGTGCCCCACTTGTGAATTCTGATGGTAAATTAAGTTAAAATGTTTCAGTAAGTGATATTTCTTTGGTTAAAATAAGCGCTGAATAGTTCTATATTCTGATAATTGTTTGTTCAGTAACGTGGGTCTCCTTGTCTCTTCGGGTCTTAGTGAACAGACATATGTATAGCACATTCTGCTAAACTTGAAGGAAATTGGCCTTCCACTTTTGCTGATACTTCCATCGTTGCCGCAGAGCTGCTTAACCTAGGATATGAGTATGAACAGGGGTCGATCATCTATAGCAATTTCAGGCCTGTCATCTCATACAGACATACAAGGTAGAGACGAGACAAGGAGACACCTATTAACTGAAAAAACACACTAGCAATGATTACTATCACAATTTAGAGCACCAAATGTCTTTGACAAAAATAGCCCACGTAAAGGTTGTAGGTTGGTTATTTTTGGCGAACGTTCCCCCTCCCATAATAGGGTTGCTGGGCTCAAAGTGGTTTTAACAGCAGCAAAATCTTTGTATCACTTACACTACCTTCTGCCAGCGCCTTGCCATGGTGAAGTTGCGTTGCATTGAAGTCACAGCTGATACATGGCACGGACGTTTGGCTTTGGTAGAGCACAGGTTAACGAGATGTATCACTCCTGTGCAAATTATATTATTAGGTTGTTAATTCTGTGTGGAGGTTGTTTTATTATGTCCTGAATTCCATGAATACAAAAAATTCTGTGGATTTTGTTTCTTTTTTCCGTTTATATATTAACCTGAAGACAAAGGTTAGCAAAGCACCAAGGACAGGTCACTGCATTGCCTTAATGTTGTAACTCTTGAGTGTTTGCAGAATAGATGTATTTATTTATTTCTGTCTAATTTCTAGACCTTTTTTCTTTTTTAAATTTATTTTTATTTTATTTTGTGTTTTAACGAATTTTGTGTTGCTGTCGAGCGTTTTTCTTGAATTAGGTTAAAGATATCAACCGATAAAGTTGAGGCCTTAAAAATTGTCATCGAGACTTGAGCTTGCCACGGTCAAAAGCATTTGTTTTGTTTTAAATGCTGGAAGAGTTCTCATTTTCCCATTATTAAACTTTTTGAACAAGACTCAACCCCTTTTCTCAATTGCATTTTAACCATGTCAGTGCTGCTTGTACTAAAAACAACAATTCTGTTGGAAAGTGTTAATGTTTGCAGAATCAGCGATGCTGACTAAAACAATTGGAGAAAAGTTGAAACATTACAACATTAAAGCATTTTAAAATGTAACGTTTTACAAAAAAAGACCCAATCTACAAGCTCACAACGTGTTGTGAATGCAACGTGTTGTGAGCTTGTAGATTGCTCATTTCAACTAAAGCCTACAAATTAAGTATAATAGCAGATGTACAAGCTAAGGACACATTAGCTGGAAGATCTAACCCGTTTTCTAGGCAAGCGACACCGTTGTGTGATTTGTGTATAAATTCAACTTTAATTCCTGGAAAATAATTATAGTTAATAGTCCATTTCTGTTTATTGATTTAAAAACTAAGGATCCCCCACCCCATTTTCACTGGTAATTGTCCCATTTCATTTTATACATTTTAATTTTGCCAAATTAATATTCTTTTTGTTTTTTTAGTTGAAGATCCTATGACCGTACAGTGTATAGACATGTTTTAGGAAATACCGGTAGATATGTAAATATCCTTGCTTTGTATTTACACACGCATACATAACACACAACACCAACACAGACTCTCATAAGGGGTGGGTAACGTTTTGTTTTTTACTTTACAGACTCTCATTGTCTCTTAATACTGTAGACGATTAAATTGTAGTGTAAATTGTTTACTACTGTGTGTGGTTTATCTAATCTGGCTTATAATCGTGTTGACCCGACTGACTTGGATCCAGTTGTGGAAGTGGAAAGTGGATATGATGGAATTGCTTTTCTTGGGGGGATATTTATGATTTTGTGTACATGTGGAAAGATGTTTGTTTTTTGTGCTCTTTATTAAAATCTTTAAATTGACGTTGTGTTTGCACTGGGTTGTCATTTGATTTGAATGAACACTGTTTGATTTAAACAATAACACTGATAGTTTTGACACAAGGCACACGCCTTGTGTTCTAATGGATAGGTGGCAGGCCTCCAACAATGTAGTTATTTGGTCAAAAGCTAATACTTTCCATGGGTTCTGCATTTATAAAGCCCACCACACTTGGCCACTTTCACTTTTAAACATTATTCTAAACTAAGTAATTAAACCCATCTTTTTCTTTTTTCTTCTAAAAATTGCTAAATAGTAGGCCTACCACGCACAAAAATGTAGTATTGATACAATCGATTATTTGCATTGCAAAACGATACGATACATAGTCAATGTTGCTGTTTTCATTTCGATATACTTCTTGAAAATAAAATAGATTTTTCGTTGCAGTTACTATATCGCGGTTACACCCCTAAAGAATAGCCAATCTACATGCTCGCTCGTAGCTTTGTTGAGTTTCAAAAACATCGACGGGCAGAAATCTTATAACCTTGGATCCAATTATTTTATTTCATTTTATTATCAACCATTTGAATCTTCTTTTCTCTGTCTTCAGGTAGGCTACTCTCTCTTTGTTCAGATCCAGTTCCTAACTGTATCTTTTCCTCCGAGGTGGAAAATGGAAAGCCTGGTGAGGCGAGGTTAAACTGTATCCGGTTCTTCACACACAGACGGTTTTGATTGATTGATTGATTGATTGATTGATTGATTGATTGATTGAAATATTTATTAACAGTTTGCAGAACAGTACATTTCAAGCACAAACTCAATACAAAGACTGTTAACTGTGAGTGGACGACCCAATTAAGCATTACACTTTTTTACAAGAGGGTCCACCATGTTCAATTCATCAAAACATTTAGAGACGTACAAATAGACACTTCTATATAGTTAAAGAACATCAACAACATTAATATCTAAGGTTAATATATACTCTTAAAGCGGTTTACGATTTAGAGTATATGGGTTTACGACTTTACGCCATACTATAGGTTTACGTTCCTCCGAAAGGCGAGAGGGCGGTGCTCAGCGTCAAACAAAACATCCAATGAGAAACGTCTGAACCTCCCACACATGGATTAAGTGGGCTGGGACAACAGCTTTTAACAATAATAATTGTGAGCGTGTGACAGAAAAATACACACACAGAGATAGACAGATTGCCGCTGCATGCGAGACTTGCGAGTAAACAGCACAAATACGAATACCTATATTCTATATAATTCGTGTTTTGATCGGATTGGATGATGCTGAACCAGCAGCGGTCCCTGTTATCCGAGCTGCCCAAGATGTCAGCGGCCAGCCAAGTAGAGAGAGCCGTGCTGGTAAGGCAAAATACTGCACCATTCTAAAAAAGACACACTCCGTAATAGTGCGATGGACCAAAAAAATAATCTACACAAGCTATCAACGGGTCGCGGTGCGACGCGCGGCATTGACAGCAGATCTGTTTTTCTTTTAGTGTAAGCAACAGCAAGTTAGCAACTGTAGTCTATAGTCAGTGCACTTCTTGGGCCTATAATGCGCATATAGACCAATATTGTCAACCTTTGTAATTACAACGATTGCCATTTGATCCCCATGTCTGGGTCTAGAACCCTGATCTGACTAAATGTTTTGTTGTTGCATATGATTTGATCATATGGTCATAATGGTCTGAGTCCAGATCTATCTATTAGATAACATGGAACTCTCAACATAGACATCATTGTACATTATCTACTCTAGATGTATGCACTTATACATGTAATGGCTTGCAGATCTGTTCTTTATTTTTTATTTTTTTGCAAGCAATACTGTATTACTGTCTGCAGTGTCTAGTGTGATTCTCAATCTCAACTCTTTAAAATTTTATTTCAATGACCACGGCCCCAAATCTAATATACCCCCATTTGATAAGATCATGTATTACGACCGCAGGGGTTAGTTAGACCCCTAACTAACTATAACCATATAATGGTCATGCCTGGTGAGATCACGTGATGTCATCAATATTAAGACCATATATGGAGATCCCTGATGTCATCAATATTGGCCAGCAACTCTACATCTGACCTCAAACCTCAAATCCTTAGATCTCCATATATGGAGCTCACCCGTTCTGACATTCCATATGTTAATCCTTCTCCATCCATACCTGTTCATTTAAACACTAGCCGGGCCCAGAGCCATCAAGAAGACAGAGTTACGACATTGAGGGGGCAGAAAACAGCCTGGTCACGGTTCATTGCGCGTTGTCATAACTCATGTCTTACTCTATGGCTCTGGCCGGGCCTGCATCAAAGTTATTAGTGCAGCTGCACCCGGCAGCCGGCGAAAGAGTTCTCAATAGGCCAGAAAATTATGGCCCAGCCCTACATGGGCCCTCATCAAACCCTGTACACTCATTCAACTCAAGACACTGCCCCTGCTGCCACCCTTAGTTCTCCATATATGGAGCTGACCTGTTCTGACATTCCATATGTTGATCTGACCTCATCAAACCCTGTACACTCAAGACACGCTCCATACTGTATATAGCCAGTACAGAATTCATTCTATATGTTGATCTGACCCGGGACCCCCCCATGCCAAAGTGCCAGTGCTCGCCCAGCAGTCTGCTGTCACCCAGGCGGTTGCGTGCACATATTCAGTAATATTACCAGAAACCAACAGGCAGAGAATGGGGAAGGTAGGCTAATATTGGACTATAGGCTATTTGTTTCAAGATCCACAAACATGACTAATATATGTAAATAACATGACTGCAAACAAATGCACAGATAATAATGCAAACACAGTAAAAACACTGACTTCACCTCTCTCTCTCCCCCACGTTGTACGGATACATTGACGAACGCTGTTTTCAAACGCTCCAATTGGGTGTATCTTTGAGCGGCGCTAGACCCTCCTATATACAGTACAGGTTTAATGTTTGTCTTTAGTTCAATGTTTGTTTTGTAAACGCCATTGACAATGAAGGGAAAATGTATGTCATAAGGTAACTCATTACGTCATATCTTTATTGTTAATGGCGTGTTTGTGTTGGCACCGTTTGTTTTACATCACCATTACATAATATATTAGCGATCCTCACTTCACACGGGTGTGATTTTTTTCTATGTGACAGTGGGCGAGTTCGGAAATTGCGCACTGAGCGCACTGTGCAATGCAAGCTAATAGGCGACTGCGCTCTGGTGCGGTATTTCCGAACGCGCCCACTAGTGTGGTACATGGGAGTATGTGTCTCTGGTGTCTTGGCTTCTCTTGGGAGCCAGATCTGCCTGTAGTGGCCTTTAGTGCGAGATTGTAGTGTACATAATCAATGCTTATCTTTGTTTTGGGTCGTTACTTCACAGTGCACTGCTCAGGTATTCTGCCACTGTGTATACACAGGGCCAAATAGCGTTCCAGTTTGCTCTGGTTTGGGGTTGATTCTTTCTAGAGTGCCGGATAGCTTTCTTTTTGTTTTCTTTAGTTCAGGGTGTTTTCTGCCTAGTGGCTGTCCGAGAACCAACTGGCTGAGGGGACAAGTTAGAGTTTAATTAGGTGAGCACTTTGTTAGGGAGCGTGTCTGGGTTACTTTCTTTAAACCTAGAACATTAAACCCAAATTTTGTCATACCACACCATCACTAAACCTAAAAAATGTAAACAAGTGGAGGTGCCAGGTGGATGGAGCCAATGTTTTTTCTCATATACAGGTTTAATGTTTGTTTTTCCTTAAACAAACATTAAAAACGCAATTGACATGGACATAGTTTAATGTTTGTCTTATCCATGTTTGTTTTGTCTGATAATTACGTCATAAAAGTTAGCGCCCCTCACTTCACACCCCCCCCCCCCTACTTTCGGTTCATTTCCTGTTTACTCGATTGCTAGCAACCATGGGTCATTCAGATGGTAGCGGCGAGCGTGATGTATCTTAATCAATAGAAATAAAAACTGTCTTACTATACTAAACCTGGGTGAAATTCACCTGGAAAAATATAGGATGTGGGCAGGGAAACGCCGCACACCTACCTTCTATGATGTCACTGAGTATCCTGAAGGTACCCAAGAACCCATCCACCTCAGACATCAGCAACATTATGAAAATCATATGAACATAATTGTCTGGGTGAAAATCACTTGGGTTTATTGTTCTAGGGTTAAGATGGTTATTATGGCATTGAAATTGCTCTGTTTATTTTTGATAATGCGTCAAAAAGAAAAATCGATTTGCAGAGTTCCATTTTCAAGTTCTTGTTTGTCACAACCACAGAGGGAAATTCTATAACGGAATATGTCTTAATAGTGACTGCTCCAGAGAGTATCTCCTAATGTTGTTGACATTGCATCTCTCTGAGTAAATCTCACTTCAATGGAGATCATTTTCCAAGCTGTGAATGATCAAAAATAGACTGAGGACATTGATGCAGGCGGACCGGCGGGTCAATCACGGCCACGGCACTCTGACTGAGACATGACCATAAACAAACCCGATTTGCCCATGCATAGACATTCCATCATGACTCAGACATAACCATAAACAAACCTATTTAGTAGTCCATAATCACTTGAGGGAACTCCATATATCAGAATAAAAGGGACAAAGTGGTTAATAATCAATAATTATAGTCGAGTAACATGATATACAATTCTGAAATGGGACATTCTGCATAATGATGCCAATACCTTTATCCCTTTCACCACTGTGTGTTGTTACAGGAGGAGGAGTTCAACTGGTTGCTGAGAGAAGAGGTTCATGCAGTCTTAAAGCAGCTCCAGGATATACTCAAGGTAAAATATTGTTGTTGTTGTCGGGCAGAAACCTTTATTCTCCATATTCTAACTTTTTTTCCTTTATTTTTTCCTGTAAATTAACAGTTACTTGATCATACTTCAGCATCACACAAAAGTAGCAGACGGCTGGCGTAGAAGTCCGGGCACCTAGGTCCAGCCTGACAGTGTGAGAGTTCGAGTCCCGATCCCGGCAACCTTTGCTGGGTGTCACTCAACATCTCTCTCTCCCCATTTCCTGTCAGTCTGTACCATATCAAATAAAGGCAGAGAAAGCCTCACAAATATCTTAAAGAGCTTGTAGAAATACATTTTTGGCCATGGACCCCAATCTGAAAATATTTTGTGCCAGGGACCCCCCATACTCCTTGAAATCAACAGATCCACAAGCTCTCAACGTGCTGTGATTTGACACGCTGTGAGCTTGTTGATCGGCTATTTTCAAAAAGCCGATGTATATAGATTCAAAGTGGTTAAACAAATTTTGATGCTATATTAAAACTAAATGTCTGGAGACCCCATGCAATGCCTTCAAGGATCTCTGGGTGTCCCCGGACCCCCTTTGAGAAACACTACTGTAAGTGATTTTTGTTAAAACAAAAAGTATTTAAAAAAAAGTTCAAGCTTGATATTGTTTGATATTTGTTCTATATTGTTATTACTCATTGCTATAGTGTGTTTGTTCCGTAACAGGAGTCTGCCTGTTTCTCCAGCTCTTTAATAAACAATCATAACTACGCAATGTCTTCCTTAGGAGATCAGCTTCAACTTTTGCAGTTTTACACTGCTCATTTTGTGTCATCACTTTCAGTTCCAAATGTTTATCCTGTATCTTGTTTGAGTTCTCTCTCTTGATTGGATAACATTGGTATCCCAACCTCAAAACATATTTTCTGTTAAAGAGCTGGAGAGACAGGGAGACCCCTGTTACTGAACACTATAGCAATGATTAATATCAGAATATAGAGCTATTTAACACATACACTATTTAAAAAATGATACTAGTACGGTACTTACACAGGGAACTGGCTGACTAGACCGCAAGTATTTGTTTTCCTCCATTACAAGCAGGAGAGTGAAGGGGAGTGGGAATGTTTAAACAAGAATATGATTGATTGACAGCTCTCTTCGTCATTGGAGCACTGAAAATACATTGGTAGCTCGTCACACAGCGACAAGTGTCAGTTGTCAGTTTGTATCTTCATGTCGTTGGCTTCCATTGTAAATTACATAGGGTATTCTTTGTTGGTGGTTATTATGGTTCCACTTGGTTCCATTGGTGTCCTTTTCAAAGTTAAATTAAAGTACAATGTCTGTACAATATATTGCACAGTGAAACAGCTCTCAAATTCAATCTAGGTGCTTGGGTCACACAATGGACAATGTTAATTTGTGTGACACTTGCCAGCTTTTGTAAACTATGTTGAGGTGTGAACTTAAGGTTGTTTTTAATCAATGCATGTACGTGTGTGCTCCTGAAAAATCTTTGGGTGGACGCTGTGGTACAACGTGCAATGACCAATGCAACAATGGCTAGGCTACAAGTCGTTAATTAAAACGATACATATATTGTCATACCCCTGTATTAACTCTGAGGACCCCCTAGTGGCCCCAGACCCCCTGTTGAAGACCCAAAATGTGGTCTATGAAACGATACTTGAAGGAGAGGACATTTCACAGTACAGAACAATGAACACAGTTTTCATGCCGAGGCATGATGCAGTCACTGTGCACAGGAAATTCGATTACCACACACTTCCATCCCACCCGCATATTAATGTGAATGCATTTTTAGACACAATGCATAATATTATCACTGTCATGTGGAAACCTCAACCCCAATGTCCAAAACTGTTATGTTACTCTTTAGGAGATGGGGAAAAACACAGCCTGTGTTCCAATAGGATCCATGTAGTTATTATTTAGTCACAAGCTCTTTTTGAGGATACAAAGTTAGGTTTAGGTTAGGTTTAGTCAGAAGCACTTTTTTATACTTTCTTTTCAATGGTTCAATATTTGTAAAACCCACACATCCCAGAGTAGGTACACTAGTAGGGCTCATTTGCTTAAACAGTGTTATAGCAGAAGGGAGGCGGAGATACAGGATTCCAGAGACACCTGCTGGTACATAAGAAACATTTCAAATTACAACCACTATATATTTATAGTAAATGCTAATTTGCCTAAATTGTAATTGTAAAACAACACTGGTGTTGATAGAAACCAGTTTTAAGTTATTGTGAAATGGTACAAATATGGGTAAGACCAGATAAGCATAGGTTTCATTCTTACTCCTTTTCAAACCATGACTGTAATTGTTGTATTGATTATTACACCGGGGCTCCACCGGGCGCGTCAGCGTCGCGTCTCCGTCTCCGTCAGGGAATGTTCCCTTTTTAATCAATGAAGGGTGGCTCCACTGCCCGCCTTGCGTTGCGTTGCGTGACTCCATTCAAATTGCCCCGGTTTGTTTTTTGACGCACACGACGGAGACGCAACGCGTCCGGTGGCATTATTGTGTATTATCTTTGTTTTTTTATGTTCGAAATACACCATTCATTCATGCAAATGAATGTCCTATTTCATCATAGTGTCACACAAAAGTAGTGAAAATGGCTGATCTACAAGCTCACAACTGGGATCATGCAATGTGAGCTTGTAGATCTGTTATTTTCACAACTTTAATGTTTTTTATTTCATAATAAGGTTTTGGACCTACAAGGTTTCCACCAGTCAGAGATGAATTGCTTATTTAATTTGTTATTTTGTGCTGGTGTGCACAGGAGGCGTCTAGACGGTTCTCCATGCCGGCACCAGGGATGGAGAGTCAACTGAAGCAGGAGAACTTCATTCTGGGCAGCTCCACGTAAGACACTGCCCTTACCTTAGGTGTGTGTGTGTGTGTGTGTGTGTGTGTGTGTGTGTGTGTGTGTGTGTGTGTGTGTGTGTGTGTGTGTGTGTGTGTGTGTGTGTGTGTGTGTGTGTGTGTGTGTGTGTGTGTGTGTGTGTGTGTGTGTGTGTGCGTGTGCGTGTGCGTGCACACGGCTGCGTTCCACACCCCCACAGGGAGTGCAGTGCCCGGTGTCAAGTCGGTCAGTAGTCCAGAACCACCACAAAAGCCTCTGCTCTGCTATATCTCCATATATGGAGTCGGGCCTGTTCTGACATCAGAACACTACATATTTGGGCATGCCTGACACAGAACATAATATATACCGGTAGTAATAAAGGGACACAGGGAGACAGATACAGAAATCTCCATATATGGGCATAAAAGGGACACAGACAGATGGGTATACTCTGACACGGGTACAACGGGTATTGCATAGATCTCCAACTTCCAGTCCATTACCAACTCGCTGCTCTACAGCCGGGCACCGGTCTGACAATAAAAAGCATTGCTAAACTAGGCCTATGGAGAGCAATACTGGCCCATCTCCCCATTTATCAAAATGTATAAAAAAAACATGTATCAAACACAACCCCTTAGATTTAGGCCATCAACCCTTCAGAGTTGACACTCGGTCTCAAAGACACAGCCCTGGAGCAGTTCCCTGTAGTGATCTCTGACATCTTGGTATAGAGGGATGGATGCCCGGTGCTGATCCATACCGGGGAAAGCCACATGCTTCTCATTGAGCAGGTGCTGCAGCCTCAGGCCATCCTCTCCACAGTCATACAGCACCAGCAGCATGTTGGCGGTGTAGGGTAAGAACTGGCTGGTGCGGAACGAGCGCTGGGCTTGCGTGGCGTAGTTGGTGGAGGTCAGGCGCTGGCTGTCGTTGAAATAGCCCAGAAGGGTCAGCAGTGGCAGAAGTGTCTCCGCGTGGCCGACCTGGATGGTCACAGCTTCGGACACCGCGTTCCCCAACCCATTCTCACTGGCCGCTTTGTCCAGTCGACCAAAAACGTCATGGAAAAGAACGCAACTTGACTTGCTGTTGATGGGATGGCCATAGCCTCTTTTCCAAAAGTGCTTCAGGTCAAGGGCATACTCCAGAACCTGTGCATCAGCTGTGTTGAAGAGCTGACACCAGGGGGAATTCTCATTCTTAATAGAAAACTCATAGGCACAGAGGTAAAATGCGGCTTCAGCCATTTCGTCAGTGATGACACTGTGCGGGACATGGAGACGGTCTGCGATCCTCTCCGTGACCTGCTTCATCTCTGGTCCCGAATTGAACTTGTCGACTTCTTCAGTGGCCGACGGGTTATCGTCAACATCCCTCAGAAACTTAGCACACCGATCAAAGAATCTCATCAGGGCATCGTTCACTTCATGGTCAAACTGCTGGTCATCAATATCCCACAGTTCTGTCAGACCTCTCTGGAAGGACACAGTACTGTCGATACACCTGTGCTTTGAGCTGGTGATGAACCTCATGTGTCCGCCTCGAAGCTTCTCTTCTGAAATCAACGAAGGGAACAACTTTGACATCCTGACAGCCAGATGTTTCAGATCATTCACACCCTTCTCCACCAGTCGGCCATCCATGTCTTCAGTGTACCACATCCTCCAGTGGTTTTTTACTACACGCAGCCATCTCTCTCTACCAGAGGCATTGTGTAGAACCAGGTTGTATACTCGGTGCATCTTCTCGACATTTTCGGGCGTTGGATACCTTGTGCCATGTCGTATTATGGCGGTCAGATGAAGTGTCCGGCATTCCGCAGATGGGAGCTGAGATGTGTTCACAGTAAGGATGTCCTCAATGAGATATGGATTCACTTCCTCATACCTCCCTTTCGTGCTGAAATATTTGGCAATCATTGGTATACTTGACACACTGCCTGACATGAAATAATCAGTAAAACAACATGAAATCACACAGATGAAGAAATGAGCAATTGTGAATTTAAAATAAAGGGTAAACATCATTCCCAAGTTGGTCTATTCCAAACTCCGGCACACAATGATGTCCTTCCTGATTGAAGAATCACTCACAATCGTTCTTCAACCTGGGTGAAGAATTCCAAGCCTCGGCTGGTTATCTAAGCCTAGGCCAAGATATTTGAGTCCACTAGGTGACACGTGAGTATCAGGGTTGTAAGGCCAAATACCTTGGTTGGCACAGCGGGTGCCAACCAAGGTAAAGGTTTGGAACTGCCGTGGAAGTGTTCAAGGCAGAGCCTTGCAGAGGTACTTAAAGTACCTCTGTACAATATAAAAGAGAGACTTTAACCTAAATTTCACAAAGTAGGCTACCGTACTTTGTGAAATTTAGGTTAAAGTCTCTCTTTTATATTGTTGGCTATATGGTGCTTGTGACATCCAGGTGATGTCACTGTGGGACAGCTAATAGCGCATCGTAGAAGATGAGCTTCCCTTCCTATAAATACACAAGAAACTAGATACTAGCCAAGGCTAGTATCGTCAGGGTTGGGACATCACTAGGCCTCCTCACTGGCAGGTGAGCCAGTTGAGTACAACTCTAAATGGATTTAAACCACAGTGGATCTAACAACACCATGGCTACATGTGGATCTCAGACTTCATGTGGCTAGTCTTTGATGTCAGTCATCTATGACGTTTCTATGACATACCGGTATGTAAGCTGTATAAGCTTGGCTTATTCTGGGGCCTTCTCTCTGGACTTATTATTATTATTATTATTATAGTATCAAATGTAATAACCTATTAAAACCGGGAAAGCATCTGTGTCATTTTTGAGGGGCGCTAGCCCCTCCTATATACAGGTTTAATGTTTGTAGAGGGGTGTTAGCCCCTCCTATATACAGGTTTAATGTTTGTTTTTAGTTCAATGTTTGTTTTACATCATCATGTTGTAAGATGATAAGAGCGCCCCTCACTTCACACAGGTGGGATTTTTGAGCATATGCCCAGCTTTGTGTGTTTGTGTGTACCGAATTTAAGATGATTTGATTGGCTGAGCGGGTGCAGTACTTAGTTTAGACAGTATTTGGGTTAGACTTTGTCATTGGTTAGACCAGTCATTAGTCCTACAACTACAACCTAAACCTAACCTCCCACAGGGCAGCACACCTAAACCTAACCTTAACCCATGTCTAACCAATGACTAGTCTAAACTAAGTATGCACCCCTGGCTGAGCACGGAATGTGATGTATGATAACGAGTGTGTGTTTTTTGTTTTTGTTTTTTGCGTTGTGTTGGCTATTCAAAAATAGCACATTAAGTTCACATCGCAATCAATCTGTTTTATACACATTTTCTCTTCTGGGGGTCCCTGGCAATAAACATTTTCAGATTGGGGGTCCGCTGCCAAATGCATATCAATTTGGGGATCCTTGGCACTAAAGTTTGAGAACTACTGATTTAGATTAATGTGACCCAAAAAACGACTTTCTTGGCCTACTGTCATGCACATGACATATGGACCGATTTGTCCAGCAGGTCACAAGATTAGGCCTGTAGGCACAAAACTAAGGCACAAACTCACACAATCCTGGCAAGGATTCAGCTCAAGTGACTCCCCAGTTTGTGCAGGATGCCAGCCACGTAGGGACAAAATAGTCTGTTTAATTGTGGACATTCCTGTATGGTCTCATGACTGTGGTTCACACTGCTGGCACTATGGTTTGTCCGGCTGAATGACTGGCACTGCATGTCTGCAGACTGCAGCTGTTGCTGGTTCCATCATGTGAGCCTGTGTTTTCTTTAAGCATCTACTTTTCAGCAGCACTTCGAAGCACAAAGTTACAAAATTGGGTTTGAGAAAGCTGATTCTGACAATATATATATTAATATATATATTAAAATGATCCTAATAAAAATAGCTAAATCAAGGAATCAATCGAGGATTATTATTACTTAAACTGGGGACCAGCAACAATGAATAATTGTAATAGACTCTACAACTCCATGTTACTATGTTCAATAATAACGGGGCTCTTTTAGTAACCAGAAGATAAACATTAAACGCATGCATGACGTGGAACTGTGTTGTTTTTTTACAGCATGGACCAAGTGAAGGGGGTTCTGACAATGCAGGGAGAGGCCCTGACGCAAGCTGTGAGTGACACACCCCGCACCCACGCACACACAGTTGTCCTCATACTATATTAAAATTGCCTAAAGGGTGGTCGACAATGGGTTGGTGGGCGACACAAACCATAATATGCAGATTTGCAGACTTGCACCGCACCAAACTTGGCACAAACACTGTGTGTTGAGGGGTCCCATGTTAGGGGTCCCCGGGACACTATTGCTCCAATCTGCACAACACTTGACACAAACACTGTTCTGCCATGACAATAGCTACACGCCTACACCAAAGAAACCCTACATTGCACATATTGGGAGCTACAGCTGTGTTACAACAGTGTCTAACATTTCAGCTGAAACAATGCAACCTGTAGCTAAACATTTTTATTTTTTTCTTCTGCAATAGGATATCAACCTCAAAGTTGCCAAAAGTAGTCAAGCACTTCACTTTCAGTTCCGGGAGGACAAGCAATGGAAACTACAGCAGGTACACTATAATAATGTATTATTATTAACAGGAATGTTTACATTTCTTACTATTGCACCATAAATATTAATTAGTATTATTATCAGATACTGTTTACATTGCACACTTACTTTATGACTGTGATCGGGCAGAGTATCCCCAGATCGTATGTTTGTGAAAAAAGCCCATGTACAACACATCACATAACAATGCTTTGTGACGTTGTGGATCGGATCCTTTTTTCTTTTTGAAAAAGGTTTTATGTAAACCTTTTTCTTGCTGTGACCAGGGCGTTTATTTATCTTATGCTATCTAAAGAGCACAAAATATTAATCTGCCGGGCACTATTGGTTGTCGGGATGAGAGCCGATACAAAGTTTGAGATGCCCTACTTGACATGGCCTTGGTTGTGTCTCCTGCTTCAGATCCAGGACGCCAGGAACCATGTGAACCAGGCTCTGCAGCTGCTCAGCAGCCGAGATGAGAGCTACCACTTCAAGACTGGAGCTGAGGTCAACAAGGTAACGTCTCTCGACCTCTCTCTCCGTCAGGAGAGGGAGAAAAGGACAGCCTATGGCCTTTTCCATGAACTGAGGTTGTATTGTTTGTGTTGCAGCTAATGGATGCAGTGATGCTACAGCTGACCAGAGCACGCAACCGTCTCACCACCCCGGCTACCATGACCCTGCCTGAACTGGCTACCAGTGGGCTCATGGTAAAGTATACGCGCACATACACAGTTTACACACACACACACACACACACACACACACACACACATTGTACTATTAGAATTAGAACAAGAGGGCCCCTCTTGAGCTGCACTGTGAACTAAACGTGTGTACTTTTGATACCGGATGTTGACCTTGAAACATTTCTGACTGTGGGCCCATGTATGTTTTCTTATGTATTCATATTTTTCCACAATTTTTTTAGAGTAGCAGATGTTCACAATAAAAGTATTGCATCTTCACTTAAAATACTTTTGTTGATGCAATGTTCAGTCGCTCTGAAACATTACATCAATAACAGTATTGTAATTGAAGTGGGAGTCCCCTTTTTCCTACTCTTCCAGTTCATTGCTCCGACGCACCTGTCCCTCCAGCTGTGTGCAAAAAGACTTTTTTCTTCAATCTTTATAGATTTTGAGTTCTGACCTCTGCCCAGCACCTGCAGTCTTTTTGTGAGTGGATGTGCGTGCTTTATTATTGTTGTTTTCTATACAGTAGGCAAAGTTGACATTTCTAACTTCCGTTTTATTTCTGTGTCTCTAGAAAATGTTCAGTCCTCCCATGCCCGGGGATGTGATGGTGAATTTCTACATTAACCTGAGTAAACTGTGTCTGACTGTCTACCAGCTTCATGTGCTGCAGCCTAACGCCACCAAGGTAAGCTCTGCACCACTGTAGAATCATGAGCTACCACACATACTAGACCTGCCCACTGGGGTAACTATAGAGGCCATGGTGGACTGTGGACAAATTAGACGTTAAACGTTACCACTCAAAACTGAAAAACTCTGAGGAGACTTGTTTATCCCGATGGTGGTGGCAGAGTGACCTGATGAAACAGACCAGACCATTGTGGTGGTGTCCAACTTGTACATGTGATTCATTAGTGCATTTAGTCTGGGTGTATCCTCCATAGTAGGAATAGTACCAGAAACCTTTATCTTGAACCACCCCCCCCCCCACCCCCCCCGACACACACACACACACACACAAACACACACACAAGTAAATTATAGCTTCTTGAACCCAATCCATTTGGTTTCGTTTGCACACCCTCTGAGTAAAATTAACACTCAGGATTTCATGGTGTAGATTGGGGGGTCCGGGGACAAAAGCACGTTATCAAACCGGGGGTCCTCAGAATGTTGAGAATCAGCATTTTGAGCCATTATGGTTATGTTGTTTTTCTCTCTGACAGAACTTCAAACCGTCTGGAAGTTCAGTCTTACACAACCCTGGAGCCATGTTGTAAGTAATGGTTAATCATCATACATATGATCTGGTCCATGTTGTAAGTAATGTTTAATCATGATACATACGTATGATCTGGTCCATGTTGTAGTAATGTTTAATCATGATACATACGTATGCTCTGGTACATGTTGTAGTAATGTTTAATCATGATACATACGTATGCTCTGGTCCATGTTGTAAGTAATGTTTAATCATGATACATACGTATGATCTGGTACATGTTGTAGTAATGTTTAATCATGATACATACGTATGATCTGGTCCATGTTGTAGTAATGTTTAATCATGATACATACGTATGATCTGGTACATGTTGTAGTAATGTTTAATCATGATACATACGTATGATCTGGTCCATGTTGTAGTAATGTTTAATCATGATACATACGTATGATCTGGTCCATGTTGTAGTAATGTTTAATCATGATACATACGTATGCTCTGGTCCATGTTGTAGTAATGTTTAATCATGATACATACGTATGCTCTGGTCCATGTTGTAGTAATGTTTAATCATGATACATACGTATGATCTGGTCCATGTTGTAGTAATGTTTAATCATGATACATACGTATGATCTGGTCCATGTTGTAGTAATGTTTAATCATGATACATACGTATGCTCTGGTCCATGTTGTAAGTAATGTTTAATCATGATACATACGTATGCTCTGGTCCATGTTGTAGTAATGTTTAATCATGATACATACGTATGCTCTGGTCCATGTTGTAAGTAATGTTTAATCATGATACATACGTATGCTCTGGTCCATGTTGTAGTAATGTTTAATCATGATACATACGTATGATCTGGTACATGTTGTAGTAATGTTTAATCATGATACATACGTATGATCTGGTACATGTTGTAGTAATGTTTAATCATGATACATACGTATGCTCTGGTACATGTTGTAGTAATGTTTAATCATGATACATACGTATGATCTGGTACATGTTGTAGTAATGTTTAATCATGATACATACGTATGATCTGGTCCATGTTGTAGTAATGTTTAATCATGATACATACGTATGCTCTGGTCCATGTTGTAAGTAATGTTTAATCATGATACATACGTATGATCTGGTCCATGTTGTAGTAATGTTTAATCATGATACATACGTATGATCTGGTACATGTTGTAGTAATGTTTAATCATGATACATACGTATGATCTGGTCCATGTTGTAGTAATGTTTAATCATGATACATACGTATGCTCTGGTCCATGTTGTAGTAATGTTTAATCATGATACATACGTATGATCTGGTCCATGTTGTAGTAATGTTTAATCATGATACATACGTATGCTCTGGTCCATGTTGTAAGTAATGTTTAATCATGATACATACGTATGATCTGGTCCATGTTGTAGTAATGTTTAATCATGATACATACGTATGCTCTGGTCCATGTTGTAGTAATGTTTAATCATGATACATACGTATGCTCTGGTCCATGTTGTAGTAATGTTTAATCATGATACATACGTATGATCTGGTCCATGTTGTAGTAATGTTTAATCATGATACATACGTATGATCTGGTCCATGTTGTAAGTAATGTTTAATCATGATACATACGTATGCTCTGGTACATGTTGTAAGTAATTATCTATTTTGTTTTATCTTGAACATTTGTGCAAATCTTACACCTGAGTGTTGTGTTTTTCCCTGCAGTGAGCTGAACAACAATCGGTTTGAGGTGAGTCACGTGCACAAGGTGGAGTGTGTGGTGCCCTGGCTCAACGACACACTGGTTTTCTTCACCATCTCCCTGCAACTATGCCAGCAGCTCAAAGACAAGGTGGGTAATGTCCAAGTACATTTATTTATTTTTCCATGACCTCTATTTTATTCAGGGCATTGACAGCAAGCTCTGTTTTTCAAGGACGCTCTGGTCACAGCATGAAAAACAAGTACAGTTATAAAAAAAACAATACAACAATAACAGACATTTAAGCAATTGAAACAAATCACAGCTGCAAATAAATATAGGGTAAGGGATACATGCAACGGGTGCAGTCACATGACCTATCCTCAACCCTAAATGTCTCTATGGAGACCAATCAAACCAGTTTCAGAGAGTCCTGAAGTCTGTTCCATGTGTGTGGAGCATAATAAATTAATAAATTAAAGCAGTCTTTCCTTGTTCACTGTTAACAGAACAGGGTCTATGAAGCACACACTGCCATCTAGGAACCCAAAGATGTAAGGTACAAGCTGCAGATATCTTACTATAATTTTAGACAGTCTGTCTGTCATACACCCCCTGCTCCTCACTGGCTTGACCAGTTGATTTGCATTTTCACTCGGGCATTGACATTCCATTATGAAGGGCATCTTCAAGGCCTTTTTTCAATTTAACAAATTCAATGGGGGTTATTAGCGTTTTTCATCAACTCTGTTTAACTAGTACCGTTTCTGCCATCATTACGCATGCACACCGTTGACGACACAAATCTGGGTACGTCGTGTTACAGCACAGTTGGTTGCTTATGGAAATCAGTTACCTCCTGTCGCCTCCACTACGCAGGTCACAGAATCGCACCACTTCACAAAGCTGCTGTAACACGCAGATTGTCTGGGTTACCGTCCTATGTCACCGCCCCTTTCATAGTTTTCGTGACTCATGGACACAACGCCTACAAAACCACTCAGCTTCAGCAGAAAAGGGTACATTTCACAGCAACACACGACCCCAGAAGACTATTAGCAACTCAATGTATAGCTCAACATCAGTGGCGTGCACATAGACACCTTTCCCCTCTGGACAAATGTGCCCTGTTTGTACAGTGTACACTGTACAGTATGTGGACCATGGTGACATTGATCAATTCTTGATAAAATATTATTTAGGCCCCAAAATCTATAAATCTCACACTATTACGGCAACCGGCCGGTTCCACACGCTGCACAAGTTGCCCTTTTTTTGCACTTGAGTTTTTGCAGCTCAAGCTGCACTAGCAGCATAAATATTTACAAATGTAGCAGGACACGGGTGTCTTGCAACGACAGGTTATGCGCGTGCTAATGTGCGTGTGACGTCCACTGACTGGTCGCAAGCACGTGCGTCGTGCGTGCGTGTGTGTATGTGAGAGAGAGAGACCACATGCCTAATAATATTAATTTTGTGCCCTTCCCAATCTCCCTCTCCCAGACTGATTACACCTCAAAATACATTCATCAATACTATGATCTATTAAATCACATTAACCACATTGTACATCATTTGTTGTTCATATATTCTAACGGGTAATGACTAGTGGTAATAACACAGTAGTACACACATTTATAGTGCATTCATGTGGTATATGTGCACACACATACACTCGATGTGAATGGGCGGAGAAGTTGGGATTCTTGCATATTTAATTTGCTGCGGACACATGTGTCAAGCGCAGCAAGGAAATGAAGCAGGGAATTGTATCAATGTGTTCAATTCATAAACTACACAGTGAAAGCTATGGTGTTAAAAAATATACTTTGAGTAATAGTTAGGACTTTTGACGTAAAGTGAGGGTAACGGACTGTGTGTGTGTGTGTGTGTGTGGGCACATGAACGAGGCACAGCGTTTACAATAGCTACTCCAAGAGTCCCATTGATGATCCGATCACCATATAGCCTACAATTATTATGCATATGCCATGTTAGCTATACAGTTTATAAATCATGCTGAGCTAAACATGTGTTTTAATTTTGAAGTAGGCCTATTTATATTTAAACAAGATGAAGAAAGTATCCACTCGGATCCCCACACACAGTTACAGCCCTCCATCTTTACGCATGACAGACAGACTATTCTGTACACTGCAGTCTTTTTTATGTGTTTCCTTAAGCAATAGATTCATGTGCTCGTCCTCATATTTCGATGAGGGCTTCGGTCTCCTTATTTGACCACGTCACATGGTAACCTAACGGGACATCTTTGCGGTGCGTAAAATGAATATCCCTTCTCCGTCTCAAACTGTGTTTATCTCCTCACCCGCCACCTTGTTTGCTTCATTTCCTTTCTTTGCTGGATTGCATTCACACCTGCACCGAATCGTAATCAAGTGCGATTGGAAGCGAAGCAAAACCCCCGCTTTTGGTCGGAGTAGAATGCGGTTCTTTGATGCGCATTAGGATTCGAATGATGCTTCACACCTGCCAAACGAAGCACACTTTCCGACAATGTACAGCAGGATTCGTTTTAATCGCAGTAAAGCTTTCTGGTGTGAAGGTCACCTTAGTCTTAGTCAACAAAATTAACTAGTTTTGAAGTTGCTTGATTATAATATATATGATTATATTTATTATTTAGATCTTTGATTGACAAGCACACGCACGCACGGTAGGTAGGTCTGATCTATAATTCTATATAAGCCAGTTGAACGCCTTCAACAGATGGATTTAATGAGTCCTTTCTCCTTTGGTTCTTTCCTTCCAGATATCCGTCTTCTCCAGCTTCTGGAACTACAGACCTTTCTGATCGAGCAGCCAGCGTCCACAGCGGCTGCTGTCCTGTCATTGTGTTCAAAGTGTTCACAGTGTTGTATGATTTGCAGATGATCCTTCAGTGTTTTATCGTTCACACATGTCAATACAGTAGGAGAGAAGGGGACCAGTCATCGTATTAGCTCAGCTGTGTTATTCCTCAAATGCTGCCTAGGTTGTATGACTTAAAAAAAACAAAAAAACTTGAACTCCATTGTAAATGGAGAAAATGATGAGACTGCTTTATTTTTGGATGCTTAATGTTGTTGATGTTGTCTTTGTTTGTTTTGTTTTTTGGGGGTGGGGGGAGTTTGCATAAAGCACTGGTTCTCAACGTTGGGTCTGGGCTACAGTGCAGTTTGGGGTCCCAGATATTTAAATAAATAAATATCAAACTGGGGTCCTTGAAATCAATTAAAATTGTATCACTCTTGGAGTTACAGACCAGAAAGGGTCAATTTGGACGTCTGTTGAGAACAAGTGGTTAAATAGTATCAGTTTGAACTGGTGTATTGTCGTGAATTGTGAAATGATCAACCTATGTGAAACTGACTGAGTTTAAAGTCTAGCAATTGTGAACGGAGGGTCTTGTGATCTCAAGAGGACATAACATCTTGGGTCTTTTCAGTACTTTAAGTGTTTTTTGTTTAGTTAAAAAAGTTGAAGCTCTATTCAGATTATAATCATTGCTATATAGATCATTTTGTCCAGCAACAGGGGTCTCCCCATGGTCCCAGCTCTTGGTTAACAGAAAAGGATTTCGGGTGGAATACCAATTTCATCCAATCAGGAGGGACAACCCCTCAAATATAATTTATAAACATCAATTTAGTTTTAGCTGCTCATATATTGGTTTCAATGTCACTTCTTTGGGACCGGAATCCTGTCTCCCTCCTAATGTGATAAAATTGGTATCCCGACCTGTTACTGAACAAACACTGTATAATGATTACTATCACAGTATGGAGATATTTAACACTAATTCTAACAGAAATATATTTTGTTAAAACCCACTGGTTGGAGGACATTTAAAAGGTCATGTGTGTGAGTTGTTGTTGTACATCATATCATTCCAAACTATGTTTTGTATTTATTTATTGAAATTATCTGTATTTACTATTTTGCACTCATGTTTTACCTTGATGATTTCCTGTAAACCAAATATTCATTCCAAACATTATTTTAGTAAGTGTTAAAACTATATATCATGCAAATAAGATGTGGAAATTATAGTCTATAAATAAAGTATACTGATATAAAAAATATCCTGTTCAGTGAGTGATATGTGCACATTTGCAAAATGTAAGTAAATAAACTCATTATGCACTGCCGAACTTATAGGTTCTGCTACGAGGTGCAGAAATGTGAACTTGTTATACTATGCATCAAGGCAAGACTGAAAAGTCTGCAACAAGACAACACACGCGTCTCAGAAACTGAAGAAATCTGCTGCTGTGCATTATTTAAAGTGTTACTTATTTCAGAGTTCTGATGAATTTGCCATCTAGTGCCAATTGGCACAGCATCTGTACCGACTCCGCAGGGCTTCAAATGATTGGCTTAGGAATGTGACAAAAACTCTTTGAATTCGGCTGGGGTGTGTAATTGATGGGAAATAAATATTGAACTTATTAGTGAAATAGTGAACTATTCGTTACTTTAACCATTTTCAGAAACATCTACTCTACAGTATGTTGAAATGGAACCAAAAAGTTATCTTGAAACTTGAAAAACATGGTAACAAACTGTTGTACTCTATCGGAATAAGCAGCACTTACATGAAGCTCAACTGTACTTTCACTCATTGCACTGTAATCTCCCAATCGCCGACAGAATAGCCTACTGCCATCACCCGCTTAGATCTGGGACCTAATTGAATTAATGATAGTGTCAGGGGACCAGGTCCGGGTACTAAAGTATAATTCGTTTTTCTCTTCAAAATAAAAGGGATAAAACAAGAAAGTCATGTTTTACAATACAATATAGCTAATTAGTTGTTGTACATCACATTTCCAAAATAGGATTTATATTAACTTATTGAAATTATCTTTATTTATGTATTACCAGCCATAAAAACAACATTAATGTATTGTCAAACTACATACCAACAAGATGAGGACATTCCATTATATACTGTATATCTATAAAGAAAATTAAAAGAAATTAAAACATTCTGTTCAGTGAGTTATTTGATATAAACAAAGCATTTGTTTTAACACGAGTAAATAAAAGCATTACCGATATTATGCTATAGTTACCTATGAATTTATAGTTATTATGAAAAGAGTATTCATTAGCAATAAAAAGGATAAGGATAATACAAAAGGATGCTAGTTCAATTTATTGTTCTTTAGCAGCATAGAGATATTCACTCCAATATTTTAATGGAGTGAATATCGAGTCACATATTGAGTCATGAATTCATGGTCAATATAATATGCAGATTGAATCTAAAACCAGTTGAATCACTGCATTGTGACCGCTGAACAAAGATTAAAAGTGCTTGTTATTATGGCACGTGAGAAAGTGCTGAACAAATACAGTAGAAACTATGATTTATTCTACAGAAATAAAAAACATTTTGTCTAAATTACAGCCGCCTTCAGTGTTCCAGTTCCATGTTTTGAGTCCGATCATATCATCAGGGTTCCAGAGCCATGTTTTCAACTCCAACTTTATGTCTCCGAGGCTGTTTAGTAGACAAGGAGCAATAAACAAACAAACAAATAAATACATCTTGGTTGGTGGGGGGGGGGGGGGGGGGGGGACAGGCATGGCCAAAGCATTTCCGGGCGTCCCCAGCCAAACACTTTGAGAACCCCTTCACACTCACTCACTCCCCTCTAACCTTTTTCTGCTCTGTGCATTTGTGTTTGAGCGTGCTTGTGTGCATGTAAGTGCAGTGAATAGTACCTTCTCATCAGCGCAGCAGCAGCAGCAGAAACAGCGGATGAGAACCAGGCTGATCAGCAGGAGAACCACACCTTCACACAGAATGTAAACACAACACATCCATTAGATGAAGAGAGCAAGGCAGTGGCAGTGGTACTAATATGAATGAGACCTATTGAGACATTTTGATTGTGCCTCTGGCCAGGTAGGACACCTACTGGTCGGCAAGAGGTAGTGTTCTGAAGAGCAGTGTTGGACAGAAGTGTAACAATACAATAGCCAACAGTAATAATGTTACAGTTATTATAGTATAGTTATTAATCCACGTAATGCTGAGTTACTGCGATACAATGAATGAACGTGATTTGTTTTTGACTGAGACTAAATCTATAGCCTACTCCATCCATGCACAATCTGTCAGCACATGCTGTGACACATTGTTAGCTTGTCGAGGTGTTCTTGTCGTATGTGCCCCCTCTTGCCAAATTATGGAAAACAATGTAGTAATGCAACTTGTAATATCATTATTTTAATCTCAATTAATTACATATTTATTTATTTTAGCCAGATGAATTTTAATGTGCAACATTGCTTTCTCACTCACCAGTAAACAAACCAACATTCAGTATAAGTAGTCGATTGCCAATAAATAAATTAAATAAATAAATAAAAGAAGATCTGAAAAATATCCATCTAGGGTACATTGAGAACAGATAAAAACTGATGACTTATTTGGGATTAATTGTGCGATTAACTAGATAAATCATGTGTTTGATAAAATTAATTGGTGGACAGCACTAAAACAATATTAAAAGTTTTAGATTTATCTGCCCTGTGCAATTTATAAACAGGGACTGATCAACCCCCATGAGGGCCCCTGGGCCAGTTTCTTTGGGCCCCCATAGTGCGCGTGCGTGTGAACCGTTCAGGTTTTTGTCTTTTTAACCTAATTGTAACACAATCAACAGCCAATGAGATAGATCTTTATTTGTCATTGCAACGTGTACAACGAAATTAAAAGTGCCAACCAATCAGTGCATTATATCACAAAAACAACATAGGCCTACTGTACAAGCTAAAACAAAACACACAAGACTTCTTGTTATTGCACAACCCCAGCAGCACTAATGCACAAACATGTCATTTCAGCTGTTATCGCACAACAAACCCTTATTGTACTTATTGATAGCAGAGAAAACTAAAATGTGTCGCAGCAACAGATCATTTTTTAGCAGCATTGAGTGCAACTACCGCTGTGGGATAGGATAGAAGCTGGTAATCATAACTTAAATTTGTAATGAATGAATAGTTTATTTCGGTGCTTTACAGTTACATGGTAACGCATGTGACAGCCCTAACTAACTAACTTACCAATAAAGATAAAGAAGACAGCACAGGAGCCGATGTCCCAGTCAGACTGGAAGAACTCTTTGGATTCAAACCTGGACACGATGTCATTGAACTGATCCTTCACCTCTTCTCCCAGATCCCTCTTCATCATCACTACAGGAGCACAACTACACACTGCAAGCTGCACGCACGTGCACGCACACACACACACACACACACACACACACACACACACACACACACACACACACACACACACACAACACCACTGTTTCTCATGCAACGTTGTGTGTTGTGTGAGTAAATGGAACTGTAACTGATCTGTAACTGAGTGAATATTTACTGGTCTTAAACCTGTGATTTACAATGTTTATTCTGAAAATCAATGTAGGCTACAAAAAGTAAACTCGGTTATTATAGACAAATTTAGTCTATGACTAGATTTTCTCAAATTTAAAAATCTAGGAATTAAAATCCAGATTTATCTGGGGAAATTATTTTTTGCCTGATTTTGAAGCAGCAACAGCTTTCATTTGACCTCATTGGAAAAGAACAAAGAAGAGTAAAATAACCAGATTTTGCTCAATTACTAATAATCACATTTCAACATTATAGCCTAATTAATCCAAACAGTATACTGTATACATCGTCAAATCTTAATCGGTTCTAAAACATACCTGTCCTTGTAGTTTTGTTTAGTTGCTTTCTTTCCGGGTAGAATCACCTGCTTTCTTTATTTCTTGACACACCTGTTGTGTTGACGTGGATGTACTTTGCAGTACGACGGTCCCGCGCGCCAAAAAGAACAGATCTACAAGCTGTCGACGCGTCACGACGCGACGCGTTGACAACTAGTAGATCTGTTCCTTTTTCTTTAGCACGTGACACCCTCGGGCCAACGGTCGGTCTTTGTGAACACTGCAGCAAGCAACCAACCCCTTACCCCACTTCCTCATGGAGTGTCATAAAGTAAACAAAGAATTTAGTTTATAATCTTCAATTTGTAAGTTAGGGTAAGTTTAAAAGGAGGGGGGATAACAGCTACATATTATTTATTATTTTATACGGGGCCATAATGAAACTGTAGGATAGGATTATACATGTTTTACGTTGGTTTTGTCTTTTATGTAACATGAATGATAACCCATTGGGGCACTGTTTTGTCCTCTTTTTGTTTGTCGTGTTTGTCTAAAAGTAGCCTACCGGTACTTTGAAACCATGTTTGAATAATAATAATAATAATAATAATAATGTCTCAAGAGCTATGAGAACCCACAGAGGGCGCTGTTTTCAATAGTTCTTTGTGCCGTTTCCCCTCAACGTCACACATACACATCCTGTTTACGTGGAAGCAGGAAGTGTCAGTGTCAGTGGTTGCATCTCTGGAGGAGTTTGGCTGTGTGGAGGTTGCGGATGATGTCGGAGGTTTCAGCTCAGTCCCTGCGGGTCGCGGAGATCCGGGACCCGGCGGCGCTGTTCGAACGCTACAGCACGGAGGAGATCCGCGGCGTGGAGCGCAGGGTGCGCGGCGAGATAGAGCACAAGAAGGAGGAGCTGCGGCAGATGGTGGGCGAGCGCTACCGGGACCTGATCGACGCCGCCGACACCATCACCGAGATGCGGCAGTGCAGCGAGAGCGTGGTCCGCTCCGTGCGGGACATGAGCCGCTACTGTCACCACCTCAAACACCACCCGACTGTCCCTGCTGGGAAGACCAGCACCAGCACCACCCTGAAACACAATGTAAGTACTGCTACTGTGTCACTGTCACCACCTAAAACACTACCTTTACTGTCCCTGTCCCTGTCCCTGCTGGGAGGACCAGCACCGTCCAACACCACCCTGAAACACAATGTAAGTACTGCTACTGTGTCACTGTCAACACCTCAAACACCACCTTACTGCTTGGAGAGACAACACCACCCTGAAACACAATGCAAGTATCGCTACTGTCACTGTCACCACCTCAAACACCAGTCCACCTTACTGCTGCTGGGAGAGACAACACCACCCTGAAACACAATGTAAGTACTGCTACTGTGTCACTGTCACCACCTCAAACACCACACTGTCCCTGTCCCAGAGTAATCTAGTAAGAGAGTGGCGACACTAACGTTGACTCCCATTTTAACAATGGAATGCGGAACTATAGCCCATAGGCACCCGCTTTACAGCGAGATCAAAGCATGTCGCTACTCTACACTCTGCCCTGTCCCTGCTGGTAGGACCAATACCACCCTGAAACACAATGTACCGGTAGGTACTAGCCAATGCAAGTGTTGCTACTGTCACTGTCACCATCTCAAACACCACCTTTACTGACCCTGTTACCCTCACCCTGTTACCAATACCTAGCATATAAGTACTGCTACTGTCACCACCACAAACACCAGTACACCACCCTACTGTCTGTACTGGAATAGGCACTATAGCCTGAAACACAACTGCTACTGTCACCACCTCAAACACCACCCGACTGTCCCTAACTGTCCCTGACCCTATTGCTGGGAGAGCCAACACCACCCTGAAACACAATGTAAGTACTGCTACTGTCACCACCACAAACACCAGTACACCACCCTACTGTCTGTACTGGAATAGGCACTATAGCCTGAAACACAACTGCTACTGTCACCACCTCAAACACCACCCGTCCCTGACACTGTCTGTCTCTGCTGTATAGCCAGCTCCACCCTGACACACAAACGCAATACTACTACTACTGTACTGTCACAAACACCACCCAACTGTCACTGTCCCTGTTACACACACAGATGTGTGTATGAAAAACCTATGCACAAGTGATTAGAGGTTATCCATTGCCTCTTAGTGACACGCTTTGATCTCGCCACAAAGCGGGTGCCTATGGGCAGGTTCACCATCACTGCTATAGGGGTGGGCGATATGGTGATAAATAACGTATCGTGATAAATGTCTCCATGATATGCCTTTTCAGAGATATCGTATATATATTATGATACAGTGAATGCACATTATATGATTTTCAGTTCTATACCTTAATTTATACTTTTGTAGAACGACTGACCTGACACGTCACACCTGGAAGGTGATTGCAGATCATGACTAACATGTTATTAACTCACTTCTAAATATGTAACTCAAAATACACAATAATGTATATTTTACATTTGACAGTAAGTATATACACTGGAACACTAAATGATGTTGATACATGTGTACTTTAATATTGGCTCACATTTTGTCACCTTCCTGAAAATGTATTCTCTGCTAATCAAAGAGCTGGAGAAACATAGGAGACTCCTGTGGCTGAACAAACACAATGAATATAGTGCTTTAACCTTTTAACCTTTGTTTTAACCAAAAAGATGACACTTAAGGTCCCTGCACACTGCTGCGTTTTTCAGATTTTTTTAGCAGCGTTTTTCTGCCGGTTTTCCGAAAAAACGTGTCCAGTTTGCAAGGACCTTTTCCCTCTTTTTTATTTTTAATAAAGGTAAAACAAATCAAAATATAAACACAATACTAACTAGGCTGCGTCTGGTTTGTGACATTGTGTTCCATTGTTTCAGGAGCAGTGGCAGGAGAAGTTCTACACCATGGCGTCGCAGATCAAGCTGCTACTGGAGATCCCAGAGCGGATCTGGAGCTCCATGGAGTCGTGTCAGTACCTGCAGGCCACTCAGCTGTACCTGCTGTGCTGTCACCTCCACAGAGAGCTGCAGCTGGACACCAGCTCCACGGGGACTCACTACAGCCCCGTCCTCGCACGCTTCCCCATACTCATCAGACAGGTCGCCACCGCTGGACACTTCAGGTACTGCCTCTCTTCACTGCCCAAGTTTGAATGAAATTTACATACTAAAATAAATTGGCCAGGGGTCCCTTTTTTCCGTCCACACCAAATCAGTTAGCCGAAAATACTGATGTACAAGGTCAAAATGTGTGGGGTTGCGTTGTTGTGACGCATTGTGAGCTTGTAGACAGAATTAAGGATGCTAGGGTTCATATTAGAGGTCTGCATGCCCGACAAACCCCGGGCCGACCCGTTGATTAGGGCCCGGCTTTGGCCATTTTTGTATTAATGCATGTAGGTCAGGCACGGGCCGGGCTCAGGCTCCTTAAACCTTACATGGGTTCGGCTCTCTGGCTTAAAAGTTGCAGACCCTTGTTAGGTTAGTGCAGGGCCGAACACCACAGGCCAGCCTCAGGTCAGTGCAGAGCCGTAGTTCATATGCGCTTCATTCAAGCTTAAAACCACATTTAATTTGTTTTGAAAATATGAGTGACTAGAGCACTAGACATGTGGTGAAGAGCTTATGAACACAAACCATGTGAACCGTGTGTGGGGTTTGGTATGAACAGGTCCACCATCCTCATGGAGAGTAAGCTAGTTCTGCGAGGAAGGGCCATATCGGACCAGGCCATCGCTGAGGCACTGGTGTCCACCATGCTACTGGAGGACAGCTCCGCAAGACAGGCCCTGCACGACTTCCTATTGGCCAGGAAGGCCTCCATTCATCAGCTACTTAGCCAACCACAGCATGGTAAGAAGAGATTTCACTGAGCTCTCTCCTTATGTCGATCCCAATTTGCACAGTCCTAGACCACCAATTACTTGGACTACACTTATGCACAGAGCCTATATGACCAATCACAAAACGGTGTTCACAATGTATTAGAAACATTTTAAATATTGTTTTGGCATTTCCATATCTGCTAAGCATCTACAGATATTTACACAACTGCACGGGGAAATGACATTCACTTTATTTTCTACTCATTTTCAGAGCTGAGCTCAGTGTTATGGGGAAGCATTTGAACATTGTGGGAGCAAACACATCTGTCCTACTACTGCCCCTATTATATGTTTTTTTTATTACATTAAACAAGGAGTGTTATTTTAGTTTCAAAATGCACCACCTGTAATGTACTACATTTGCCTTGTGGTTCTGATTAACAACAAATCTGTTGTTTTAGTTTTTCTTGTTTTTTTTATTCCAAACCGAATTGCCCCAAAATATGTTTTTGTGCCAGTCTGAAGTCGAACATAGTGGTGGGGAGGCGTAATTCTGATGAATTATCCAAAACTCTTTCCGTCGTCTTGTCTCAGTGGCTGGAATCAAGGCCCAGGTGTGTAGCTTGGTGGAGCTGTTGGTGACCACGCTGTTCCAGGCCTACGCTGTCTTCTACCTCCCCCCAGAGGGCAGCCCCCGGCCTGGGGAAGGAGTGCTGGGCTGTGGCATGCTCTTCTCCACACTGGAGAACGTTACCACACCTACAGGTACAACATCTAGCGAGAGAGAGACAATATGCTAGATTCTCGCGTATTGTCTTACTTATTTTCATTATTTTTTTCTTCATAAATCAGTGCTATTGAACACCCTTTTCGTCTGTGTGTGTTAAAAAATATTAAACTTATGAAAAGTAGTAAAAAGAAAAAGCATTTCGGCCAAAAACAATGTTTTCTTCCTGAAAAATTACATTTTGGACTGACAGCAGAGATGCTCATAAAAAGGAACCTGTGATCCAATGTAGTCATTATTATTTAGTCACAAGCTCTTAATTTACAATAAGCAAGGTAAACACATACATGCATAGAGACAGTGTAGTGGCTCAGTAATCTAAGATCATAGGTAAACCAAGAACCTAGCATCAAATGCTATATATATATATATATATATATATATATATATATATATATATATATATAATAAAAATCACACCAGTGTGAAGTGAGTGGTGAAACTCCGTGTGTGTGTGTGTGTGTGGGGCTCCAGACCCACAGGAACGCACCCAGGGTGCCGGCCCGATTCTGGCGAGCTGCCCCACGTCTGAAACGGTTGAGAAATGACAGAGTTACCATGTGGGGGTCCCTCTACTGTACTGTAACTGTACTGTACTGGCACACCCAAAATCACCAGTACATACAGACTACAGTTATTCAGTTAATATGTGCGTGTGTGTTTGTGTGTTAGGTTGCGCACAGGTGGTGAAAAACAACCATGCTGTTTTCGTGCTCAGACGCACCCACCCAGCCAGCCAGCCACCCACACACATAGCTCCGTAAGGGAGTGGTTGCACCACTCAAAACTCATCGGTACATTGCAACTATAGGATCTGTCTAAATAACATCTAAATTAAACCATTGCATAATACTGCATGGTCGTCCAGGCTAGGTCAAGTGCTACATTTCATTGTTTCATTGACAAAGAAACATACGTTGATATCTGACAACATGGTACCTGACAGGTTCTACTCATTTAATGTATTCAACTCTCAGTTTAAGTATAGCTTAAATTATACTTGCATACTATAGGAGTAGGAACTAATCTTCAAGTTTAGATTTAAAGCTACCCTCTGTAACGTTCCTGTTTTATCCCGGATTTGTTTCCTGCTGAAATCTTAACCACGGAAGTGATCTAATTGAGCCTGCCTGCTTGCTAAGAGGAGAAATATAATTTTGACCTTCATGCAGTACCACATGTCAACCAGTAAGTGTCCCACCAGACCACAGGATGTGAATGTGTCAATCTAACAGCAGGAGACTACAACCAGTGGTAAACATAAACACAGTACACTACTTGACTACTGTACTTACTAACATTGAGTCAACCTGCTGAGACATGCTGGTCTAAAACAGTGGTTCTCAAACATGTTAACCCATTCTGGGCGGGAACCCATATTGGTAGCTTACCCCCTCAGGCCGGGAACCCATATTTGGGTTCTGTACAGTATGTACAGTATTCAAAAATGTAATGTTTTTGATGCTGCTATATAAATATTTTTAATATATTTGAAAAGATTTTGTGCCAGGGACCCCCATAGAGAAAATGTGTCAACATCATTTGAATCGTATTTTATTTTCTAAATTCTCAGTATAATAGCAGCTCAAGTTGGTCTAAAAAGCAGTGGATGGGGGAAATCTTCACACCTACAAAAGTTGTATTTTGTGTCATCATAACGTGTCCCCATGCAGGGAAAGGCAGGAGTGTTTTCCAGGACATGAGCACAGGGAACTGGTTCAGATACCTGCCTACCTCCATCGCCGAGTTTCAGCCCGCCCTGCGAACCCTGGCCCAACCAATCCAGAGAGAGCAGCTCCGAGACACACTCCAACAGTGGATAGATACGTAAGACACAGACCATTAGAGGCAGACTCCTGGTTTGATCGTTTTTGTTGGTTTGTTTGTTGGTTGGTTGGTTGGTTGCATTTTTATCCTTTATGAAACTGTTGAGCAGCTTCCATGTGGAGGGAATTATTAAACCTGTTTGTCTAGATGGACTTATTCCAAACATATCAATATACTAGACTGCAATGTATCCATTAAATGAAGATTAGAAACACCTGTGTAGCCTTAGCTGGTATGCACTGATCAATGTAGCATGGGTTGTATTTGCCTCCCCAGTGTCTGGGGAAAATAGGTAGTTTTTTTGGTAGTTGCTCAGATTAAACTTAATTGTGCATAGTTCTTTATCATGGAAGGCAGGTGTAGACCTCTCCTAGTAAAACCCGGGAAAGCATCTGTCCATTTTAGCAACATATGGTTTTCAGAAAACTCTTAGGATTTAGAGAACATTGGTTTAGATTCTAAATCTAAATCTCTGCTATTTTTGAAAACCACAACTTCTCAAAAATAGCAGATTTGGTACAAAACATTGTCAGAAGGGGGGTCCATGGCCAAATACAGTACATATCAAATGTTGGTATCCATGGCATGAAAATGTTTCACATTGTTGTCCCCAGCTGTAAGGAGGATCTGTGCAGTGGCATCAGCAGTCTACTGGTGTATGTGAAGAGCCTGAAGGGCCTGGCATCCATCAGGGATGCTGTGTGGGACCTCCTCTCTTCCGAGTCCATCAGTCAGCACTGGGGGTCCATGTGTCAACAGATGCTGGAGCGCCCCCTGGCCATGTGGGAGGACTTCCTGCAACAGCTGTTCCTCCAGCGTCTGCAGGTAACGCTGGATTTAGGGCTCAAACTAATGGAACTTAATCAAAAGAAACTGTAAAAAGCTACATTTTAATAAAACAATTGTTTTGGGGGAACTCTTTCTATCATTGCATTCATTTCTGTCTTGCATTGCATTCAATTGGTCTGCAACAGTTTCTTTTTTTAAATGTATATTAATGCATTTAATGCACCTTATACGTTTATAATAACGTTTGACTTTTCTAAAACGAAAATGAGTCGGTGATTAATGGATCGTAGAGCTCAAGCACATGGCTTTGAAGGGTAGCAGATCTACAAGCTCTCAACATGTCATGCTGCAATGTGTTGTGGGCATGTACAGATCAGATTTTAGTGTTATAGTTACAGTACTATACTGTGCTCTGTACTGTATTGTTTAGGTTTAGGTTTATTTAGCATGTAGTACAAAAAATATACAATAACATATCAAAGAAACAAAAATACAATGCAAGGAAAGGAAGAAGCCAGAAGGCTTATATGGAATCCTTTCCTGTAGGAAGAGGTCATTGGTTTAAAAGATTAAAAGTTCATAAAGAACAGTACATAAGTCTACAAGTTGGCAAAGGGGGGCAGCTGTGCAGTAAAGAAATAAAAACACAGACTGCACAAAAAACAGAAATAAACAATACAACAAACACACAAAAGAAAATATAACGCATCAAGGTAAAACATGTAATCTACAGAGAGGAAAATATTTGCAAGGATAATGAGGATTTAAGTGAAGCATCTAGGCCAGGGAGTTCCATAGATGAGGGCCTCTAAATTTGATGAAAGATTGATGTTTGGACGTGCGACAAAAGGGTAATTCAAAATGATCTCTTTGCCTTGTGGGGTAGGAGTGAATGTCAGAAGTAACTCGGAAGAAATTGTGAAAAGAAGTAGTGTACTGTGCTCTGTACTGTACTTTGATTATTTTTGGAAGAAATCTTTGAGAAGTGACAGAGTTACCGTGTGGGGGTCCCAGAAGATACAGACCCCCGGGAACTCGCCCAACTTCCCGCGTCCGAAACGGTCGCGAAATAACAGAGTTATGGTGTTGCAGCTTTCCGTGCTCGGACACGGACACGGGCTCAGCACTAACAAATTCAGTACATTACTCGCTACATATTTTACCAAACTATATCTTCCTTGAATGTCCGCTTCCAGGCCATCACCCGTGAAGAAACCCAGGGAATTTCAGCCAGCTGCACCCAGCTCCTCAGCTCTGCTCTGAGAGACCTGGAGAGCCACTCAGCCCAGTCACGAGCACCGCCCTCCACGGGTGGCAACGGCTCTTGCAGCCGCACAGGGGCCCAGTACGAGGCAGATGTGGCTTCCTTCCTGTGGTCGGAGGGAGTGGGGGACCTGCTAAGCGACGCTGCCTGGGTGAGTGTGAGCCAAAGAGGCCAACAGCAGCAGCAGCAGTGTGGAGGTCTGGCCATGAAGACCCAGGCCCTGACACCCTGCGTGCAGAGCTTCTGTTCCTCTCTGGACGCCAAGCTGAGGAGCAGGCTGGACGACCTACAGTGCTACCTTCCCTCCCAGGACAAAGGTGGGAGCAAAGTGTGGGGCCGAAACTATTCAGTATTTCGGTAGCGATTCAGGAATTGGCATCACCTTCGTGAAATGGGGGAGGTATAAAGGTCCCCACACACCGATCGCGTTTTTCAGATTTTTAGCTGTGTTTCTCCATCGGTTTTCCGAAAAACGCGTCCAGTGTGCAACCACCTTAATTGCCTACTAAATGTATTCATTTGTGGGAGTGGCGTGGCTCCAATATTGATTTTGGACTGCATGGACCAGCCTGTGTCATCAATATGATGTCGGTGGTCTATGACATATCTATGGCATATGTCTCCAAAATCGAAAGCCACAAAAAAACGTTAAAAAAAAAATATATATATATATATTTTTCAAAAAGCACTTCTGTGGCCTGCTGGCAGCGTGCACAAGAAGTGTGACACTGATTGGTCCAGTGTGTACACACACACACACACACTATCAAGATGATGATGACATTCAGACATTCATTTCATTCAGCGTTTGGACTGCGGTATAATATTGAACCACTGAAACATAACACATGTTATTTTTCCCATTTCCTGAAAAGTAACCGTTTCCCGAGTGACCGGCAGTATATAATGTATATATATGTATTCCTCTCCCCAGCCTCCAGCACCACGTCGGCCCTACACTCTGTCTCCAACGGGTCCCCCAGCGACAGGCGTCCCTCCAGCGTTGTCGCCGCGTCTCCCTTCGACCGCTTTACGGACACGCCGGCCGTGGAGGACACCCTGCGGGAGAACTGCCTGGCGTGCATGCGTCACATCCTGTCCTCGGTGCGCTCTGAGCTGGCCGCGGGGCAGGCCGGGGGTCCTCCGGCCCACCTCAGCACGGTGCTGTTCCTAGCCAGACTGTGCCAGTCGGTGGGAGAGCTCTGTCCCAACCTCAGGCGCTGCATCCTGGGTAGACGCGGCAGCGGTAAGGCCCGGCTCAGTTATTACATTCAGACATGCAAGTGTAGCTTTTCGGCAAAAATCTACGTTTTGAAACCAAATGAGGCACCAGTGTGCTTCATGCAAATCCGTTGAGAAATGTTTTGGAAATGTTTCTTGATTGGTCACTATTAGATTTGGGATAATTATTGGGTTTTTTTATGAACTTTGTATAACATAAAACATAAAAAGTGGCCACGGAACAACACGAGCACCAAAACCAGGAAGAGAATTCTGCCGGTGGGGGCCATCGTTATATCCAGGCAATTGAATATACAGTATGCACCATAAATGTCATAAAATGTCATCATAAATGTAAATGTTCTTTATATATGTTCGAACGTTCAATGCCAAATCACAATGAAATCATAAATCACAGTTATTTGTATGACAAATGAATGGTCTTAAATGTCCAGGGACGGAGGCCACAGGTAAAGGCACGCCGGGTCAGAGCAGGAAGCTGGGTAAAGCCAGGGGAGCGGTTCCGGAGGTGACCCCCGCCCAGGCCAAGTGGACCGGGCTCAACCAGGAGCTGGTTGCCTGTAGCATGGAAGCATATGGCATCTGGACTGACGCCCTCTCAAAGGTCAGGGTCTCAAACCTGAAAGAGTTCAAAGAGTTTGTTCCAAAGACGAGATCTCTCTTTTTTTTTTACCAACGACCATCAACCGCCACCGCACGACGCGTAGTGAGCTTGTAAGTCGTAGATCTGCTATTAGAGTGCAACACCCAAGTGCAACCAAACCATAAATAGACTTTGTCTTGTAGTTCCACTAGTCCCACCCTAACATCGTAGCTTATTTTTTATTTATTTTCCGTCAGTGAAAAAAGGTAGTCAACAAACATTTTTCTTTTTTTAATATATTTCTTTATCCCACGATTTTGTAACCCATTTTTCACCCCTGTGTCAATCATCTAATGTGATCCTGAGCTCGCCAGGGGGAGGTAGTTTAGTGACCAGGATTACTGCATGTTTTTGGTGAGGGTACCTACTACCTACCCTAGGGCAGGGGTTCCCAAACTTTTTTGGACCAGGTACCCCTTTTGGGGTAGATATTTTTCCAGGTACCCTCTCATCCTCGCAAAACGGATAACAATATATTTACAACCACAAGCAGTGTTTCCTGCAGGAAAAAGCTTTGGCATGGTGCTGGGCACAGGCCGCAATTTTGATTAATTAATTAATTAATTAATTTGATTCATTAATTAATAAGATTAATACATTAAGATTAATTTGTATTATTGCTCTTGTATTGCTATTGGAGACACTGGGGGGACACTGGGGGACACTGGGCAGGCACTGAGGAGGCACTGGGGAGACACTGGGGAGGCACACTGGGGAGGCACTGGGAAGGCACTCAGGGGGACACTGTCTAAATGTAGACGTCTAAATGTATACGTCTAAATGTAGACGTCTAAATGTAGACGTCTAAATGTAAGTTTGGGAACCACTGCTTTAAACACTTTAGCACTTTATGAACATGAACAAAATAGATGGGTCCCCCCTGGAACTCCCTCAGGTACCCCTGGGGGTCCCCGGACATCACTTTGGGAACCACTGGTCTAAATGTATACAGACGTCTAAATGTAGACGTCTAAATGTAAGTTTGGGAACCACTGCTTTAAACACTTTAGCACTTTATGAACATGAACAAAATAGATGGGTCCCCCCTGGAACTCCCTCAGGTACCCCTGGGGGTCCCCGGACCCCACTTTGGGAACCACTGCCCTAGGGGACACGGGGAGAACATGCAAACTCCACACAGAAAGGCCCTTTCATTTTTCATCATAGTTTTAGTCGACGTATTCATTCAACACTGGTCTCCAGCTCCATCATGTTGTGTATGTTGTTGTTGGTGCAGGTACTTGTAGATCCGTTGTCTCCAGTACTTCACACCCAGACTACAGGCTCCATCCTGACCACCGCCACAAACTGGGAGGAGATGGAGATCCAGGAGGAGGCAGAGTCGGGGAGCAGCGTCACGTCCAAGATTAGACTTCCCGCTCAGGTCAGTTCCATTCAACTACATGACAGCAGGTTATCCTGACAAGCATGTTGTAATAAATATTTTTTCCCCCTTTTTTATGAAGCACCTGTGTCATTTTATACTTTGGCTATTCAAAAATAGCAGATCTGCAAACTCGTAGCATGTCACTTCGTGCCGCGCTATATGAGCTTGTAGATTCATGACCTACAGTAGCATCCATCTCTTCAGACTCTACCTCACCCAAATGTACTTGACACACTGTGTGTGTGTGTGTGTGTGTGTGTGTGTGTGTGTGTGTGTGTGTGTGCGTGTGCGTGCAGCCGTCGTGGTTTGTGCAGTCCTTGCTGTTCCAGCTGTGTGTGGAGGTGAACCGGGTTGGGGGTCACGCTCTGCCCAGGCCCACCCTTAACCAGCTGCTACGCTCCTGCCTGGACCGGGCTCTCCAGCACTACCATGCACTCACACAGCCAGACCACCACAAGGTACCTGACACACACTACCATGCACTCACACAGCCAGACCACCACAAGGTACCTGACACACACTCCCACAGCCAGACCACCACAAGGTACCTGACACACACTACCATGCACTCACACAGCCAGACCACCACAAGGTACCTGACACACACTACCATGCGCTCACACAGCCAGACCACCACAAGGTACCTGACACACACTACCATGCACTCACACAGCCAGACCACCACAAGGTACCTGACACACACTACCATGCACTCACACAGCCAGACCACCACAAGGTACCTGACACACACTGCTGTGTGTGGTTCTACCATGCACTCACACAGCCAGACCACCACAAGGTACCTGACACACACTACCATGCACTCACACAGCCAGACCACCACAAGGTACCTGACACACACTACCATGCACTCACACAGCCAGACCACCACAAGGTACCTGACACACACTACCATGCACTCACACAGCCAGACCACCACAAGGTACCTGACACACACTACCATGCACTCACACAGCCAGACCACCACAAGGTACCTGACACACACTACCATGCACTCACACAGCCAGACCACCACAAGGTACCTGACACACACTACCATGCACTCACACAGCCAGACCACCACAAGGTACCTGACACACACTACCATGCACTCACACAGCCAGACCACCACAAGGTACCTGACACACACTACCATGCACTCACACAGCCAGACCACCACAAGGTACCTGACACACACTACCATGCACTCACACAGCCAGACCACCACAAGGTACCTGACACACACTACCATGCACTCACACAGCCAGACCACCACAAGGTACCTGACACACACTACCATGCACTCACACAGCCAGACCACCACAAGGTACCTGACACACACTACCATGCACTCACACAGCCAGACCACCACAAGGTACCTGACACACACTACCATGCACTCACACAGCCAGACCACCACAAGGTACCTGACACACACTACCATGCACTCACACAGCCAGACCACCACAAGGTACCTGACACACACTACCATGCACTCACACAGCCAGACCACCACAAGGTACCTGACACACACTGCTGTGTGTGGTTCTAGGGGTTTAGGAACCAAATGGACCCTACCATGCACTCACACAGCCAGACCACCACAAGGTACCTGACACACTACCATGCACTCACACAGCCAGACCACCACAAGGTACCTGACACACACTGCTGTGTGTGGTTCTCTCCAGCACTACCATGCACTCACACAGCCAGACCACCACAAGGTACCTGACACACACTGCTGTGTGTGGTTCTAGGGGTTTAGGAACCAAATGGACCCTTACGGGCCTGGTAACTCTTGAGTGCACAAATGTAACCAAATGGTCTAACGTAGACATGTACTGATACCGTTGTTTCCTTCCCGATTCCGATACCCATAACTTACGTATCGGTCGATACGAAGTACCGATCCCATAACAAATCTAGGACAGTGGTTCTCAAAGTGTCTTGTTCCAAATTTACCCTTGCAGGTCTGTAACTCTGAAAGTGAGGACCCTTGAGTAGAGTGTAGTACACATGGTACACTCAGTTTTAGGGGAGGTTTAAGAACCACTGATCTAGGAATAAATCAAAATTCCATTAATAATTGTTCAAGTGCAGCTACAACTTAGTAGTTACTAGTTAATAATGTAAATACTGTACTATGGTATGAGTAACAGTCATGCAACATCAACTGAAGCATTCAAAATATGGCTGTAAATGAAATATGTGATAGATTACGCGGTAGCGGATCGACATAGACTGGCATACTCGCCGATATCAACATTTTAGGCAGTATCTGCAGCTTTTCTGATACTGGTATTGGAACAACTGTACTCTATAAAGGCTGATGTATACTACAGTAGAACAACCGATGTCGGTTTGGCTGAGGTACCTGGAGAAAAAGACAAAAAAAACATGGAAAGACACATTTCGTTTCATACTTCTTTTTTCCGGAAGCCAGACTGCTTTTGTGAAGGAGCGGAGGTACAGTATAATCTCTGCTGTCGGGCAGAAACCACCTAAACTCCTTTATTTTTTATTTTTCAGGAAATTAAAAATGTCAGGAAATATATATATTTTTAAAACAAAGCAATACTAACAGATCAGCTCTCTTAACAAGTTTTTACCACCTACCCGAACCCTCAGAACAAGATGCTTTTGCGGTAGCAGCCCCTGAGCTATGGAACAACCCCCCAGATGTGTTTTTGTACCTCCTGGAAGTTGCCAGTAAACTGCAATAAGATGGTGGTCTCCTGCCTCACACTTTTCCATTGTGGTTCCATTCCGTTGTCACTAACAGGAGGGACAGTTCCCTATGACCCAGAACAGAGCCTTGCAGCTGTTGTTTGACCTGCGCTACCTCAGTGCCACGCTGGGAACAAGACCCGAGGAGGGCAAGAGCTCCCGCTCCCAACAAGACCCCAGGTACCAATATACGTGTATACTGTCTGTCGACTCATTGTTAATGACATTGTTGTTAATGACGTCATTGTTAATGATGTTGACGCATCAACGTGTTGATTAACGCCCTGCTCATATATGGATCCCAGGTGCCGAAATATAAACCATTATTTTATACTTTGGCTCTCTCTTCCCCTTCTTTTTAAGCAAACATTTTGGCTTTTGAAAATTACGTCATATGGCAGCCAAGTCTATGAACTTTTAATGTTTATATAGGGCAGCAGTTGACATACTATGTATGATTTTCTGTCTGTGCGTGTGTGTGCGTATTGCAGGGTCCAGGAGGTGTGCGATTGGTTGGAGAGTTACATCGACCCCTTTGATCTGGATGTCTTCACTCCGCATCTAAATGCCAACCTCAACCGCCTATCACAGAGAACCTCGGTACCGTCAGCCAATATAGAATCACACCTCTGTACCATCCACCAATACCAGACCCATCGAGAGAGAGTTGCGGCACACTTTGATCTCATCCCAAAATGGGGTGCTATGGGCTGTAGCCAAGACAGAAATAGCAAGACATGTCATCTCCGGTTTAGTTTCCGTACAGTATCTGCGTGAAGTAGACAGACACCTTTTTAGGAGATGGGAAGCAGGTTGCAACCTAATATTTCCAGTGGGAGAGTGAACGTGAACACAGCTTCTGAACAATTCTTTAGCTCCTTGGTCACTGAACTAAATATTGGACCCGATCACCACAAGCCACACAGTATTCCCATGATTCTCTTACCAAAATGGCTTTTTTCTGAGAAACAAATCAGGAGAAAATGTACTATATTATTGACCTTTCTCTGTCCCACCAACACATGCAGCGGGATCTAGCACCAGTAACAATAGGGCGCTTGAGATTTTCTGGCCGACCATTTGTAGGATTTGTGTACCATGTCGGCTCTAGTGGCTCCAATTGGGATGGACTATTGACCTAAATTAACAATCTTTGGTCTTTAGTTCTTCCTCATTGAGATCTTCTGTATTCCATTGGGAGGTTATTCTCTCTCTCTCTCTCTATCTCTCTCTCTCTCTCTCTCTCCAATAGAATAGCACATGCATGTATGCCCCACTACACAGTATGTCTATTGAAGTAGGAGGTCTCTCCACAATTAATATCATCATAACTCACTGAATTCTCAACCTATTTTCAGTTTGTCAGGAATGTCAGACATGTAGTTATGTTATGATGTAGGACATATGTGGTTAAATAAATCAATCAAAGTTGTATAGAATGTAATGTAATTCTATACAACTCTGGCATATGTCGTGCAGTGTAGTTCTGACATGGGGTGGATGTTGATGTGCCTCACTGGCCAATGAGGCGTCTACCAGTTTGTCTCTGGTAGAATTACACCGCTGCCTGTACCTTCAACCAGTTGTTGTCAATCTTTGTTTTGCTTGGTTTATTAAGTGCACTGTTGTCGTGGTGATGTGTGTGTTGCCAGGTGTTGCTGGGCCTGTTGACGGGCACAGAGAAGCAGTTTGTGTCACGGAGCAGCAGCAGTGTCACCTCCCAGGAGCCCTACAACATCCTGCCCCTGGCCAGCAGCCAGATCAGGTGATTTGTAGTTCTGTATATGACCTTTTGTAGTTCACTGAGAAGTCTGTGTTTAGAATGTGACATGGAGTGCACTCTGGGGACTTATGCATCCGGTGTAGCATTATTCAAATCATAAAAGTATGGATTTTGAATGTGGAAGTTTTAATTGTCAACCAGTGGATCTCAATGTGGGGTCCTTGAGGATATTCAAGGGGGTCCCCAGCCAAAAGGAGGAACAGTTTAACTATAATAGCTTATAACTATAAGAGCTTATAGATCTTATAGACTTAAATGGCTTCCTGGCAAAGTTGACACACAGTTAAGTGTGCTTCTTTGCACATTTGGTAGGGTGCATATTGTGAGGGTGCGAAGAAGAGCCTCAGTGTACCCCGGGTACTATCGGGCAAATATGATTTTGCAAGCCCGTTTCTAACTATTTCCAGTGTTTTGGACGCATTTACCCCGTGCATATCGAAACCGATTCAGGATCTCGGACCCCCTACTACCTACCAACTAGGCTGAGCATGTTTTGAGTCTTCCATGTCAGTTAACCTACTGTATGCGTACATAATCAGCTTTTACTGTTTAATTAATATTTATTTCCTGAAGAAGATCCCAGTGATGGAAACGTTGAATTAATAAACCAGTAGAGCTGAGTTATTCCTTACCAGTGTTGCGGACTCTATTTCTTTATCTAATTAATATTTCTGATCATAATGCTTCGCTATTTTATTTTGTGACTATCAATAATGCAGATGTGCAGCTGTTAATGTTTTGTGTCCTTCCCAGGTTCGGCTTGCTGCCTCTGAGCATGACCAACGCACGCAAGGCCAAGTCAGCCATCAGGACTACTACCGCCACACGTCCACTGGTAAGACCACCACACCACAGCGAGATGAAGCCTGATCTAAACGGAAATAACCCATCTATAAGCTCACGTTGTGAGCTCATAGATGGACTATTTCCGGGGTCATCATTTCCTGTGTCATCCATTTGTCAAGCAAAACTTTTGAGATGCCTTGAAAAGACTCAAATATAACAAGCCTAACATGTTGTTAGCTTGAAAATAATTTCTTGTCAGCAAGCAACATCGTCTTTCTACAGAGAATTATACAATATTACACGTATGTCGTTGCTGTCAGTTGGAAACCTTGTATGTCCAAAACTGTACCTTTTTATTATTATTTTAATAACATTTTTAAAATAGCAGATCTACAACTTCACAGAGCCTGTAGATCTGCTATTTTAACAAATTTTGTGTGACACGTCACACGTGTATGATGAAGTAGGACATTATTATTTTTATATGTCCACATCTGAAGCATGGAGATACAAGGTTTCAGCCCTACAGTGACTTTTTATTTATTTATTGATTCATTTGTGTTGTGTGTTATTCTTTTGGGTAAACATTGTTTTGTTAAACCCTCTGCCTTTGCCAGCATTATTGAATGTGGGAGTCACAGGCAAGTCCCCCTGCTGGCCCGCTGCTGTCACTGCAGTGGTGTGTGTGTGTGTGTGTGTGTGTGTGTGTGTACTGTAGTTGTAGATGCTCATGTATAATGTGATTAGTGCATTCAAAAGAACAGGGTTGCACTCAATACGTACTTACGTAGCTTGTTTTATACCCTTTTTTTATACATGTCAGTTACCTCCACAATTAAAACCACCCTTGATAAATACGCTAATAATAATAATGATAATGATGATCACCACCAGCACACTTTTCTTCCTTAATTCATAAATCTGAAATCAACCTCATGAACATTGTAATTACAAATTATTTTTCAAGAAAATAGGTTTTCTGTATGCATAGATAGATAGATAGATAGATAGATAGATAGATATCAAACTTTATCAAGGCCAAGGGTGCTGATAATTGTGTATTTTACTGTACATCCATATATGATATTTAACCATCCAGCCTGATGGTTAAATATCCAGAATAGCTGTGCTCGGTATAGACTTACCACGCTAGTGTTCTGTCTTGTCTTGAGCCAAATTCAACATTCTACTTGAGTGCAGTCTTATTCTTCTGCATAGATGGTATTCATTGGTGAGAGTGTAGTAGCCTACCTGCACGTTTGCAGTGTGATTGTACCATATTACTGCTGCATTGTGCAAGACCTGAGAATAATATGAAGGCTTTATTCAGACATAACAATATGGACACTACAAGCCTCCATGTTGTTTAAAAGGTGCTGCAATTCTTCTTTTTTTCCACAAATAGGTTGTTGTAAGGTTAAAGCTCTATATTCTGAGAGTAATTGTTGCATTATTTATTGTTCAGTAGCAGAAGTCCCAATTTCATCCAATCAGGAGAGTACCAATTTGTCAACTTCAATTGTCTGCTCACCTTTGGTTTCATCACTTACAATTTCAATTATTTTTTGTCCTGTAGGGGTTCTATCTCCTGACTGGATAACATTGGTATCCCGTCCTGAATTAAAATGTTCTGTTTTCAAAAGAGACAGAGAGATTACTTAGTTGGATAGTCTATACAGCAATTATTACTATCACAATATAGAGCTATTTAACACTTATTTTAACAAGACTATCACTTCCCACCACCTTTCATTAGCTTGTTGTGAGCTAACAATTGCCCATGTTTATCAGTACAGTATATCTCATAATGCAGCTTTAATATGTGAACCAATGACTGTTAGTCTTGCAGGAGGAGAGAAGAAAGGATTGCTTTTATGCTTGATGAATTACCTTGTTTAATGACTGTGGAGCACCAGCCTTGATGAATGACCTTGTTTAATGATTGTGGAGCACCAGCCTTGCATCAGCTTTGTTGCGAGATCTGCACTGGACGGCAGCCCATGTAGTTTTACTGACCCTGCATCATTTGTAATTCATCATACGACGACGTCATTTGCAAAAAATAGCGGATCTAAAAGCTCACAACCTGTCGTGATGTGATGTATTGGGCGCTTGTAGATCTACTATTTGCAGCATGTGACAGCATATAAATCAGGCCTCATGGCCTGCTAATGATAGAGCACAATCCCAACCTCACGTTAATATCATGTGTTGAGCCATAAAGCCATGTAAAGCTATTGTGACCGGTTTGTGTATGTGTCTATTTGTGTATACTGTACGTAAAACAGTGCATTTACAGTACCGGTATATAGACAGGGCTGCACATAACCTTTTTGGGCTAGTTCTCAGGGGAGCACCTGGAGATGTTGCCTGGTGTGCACTGCGTGTACATTACATGAGACAGATAAAATGAACTACTCGCCTAATTCCGCAGAGGTTCCATGTTTAACATACTTCTAAAGTCTGTACATTGTTTAAGTCACATATGCATGGTTTTCATATGGTAAATATATGTTTGTTGTTTACTCGGGGAATCAACTTTTCATGGCAGCTTGGTTACAACCGAAACGGACTTCCTCTTCCTCTTCAAAATAAGAGCCACTTGTAATCAGGCGCGTAGCATGGATCAAAGGATTGACTGGGCAAATTAGCATCGGGGGAGAGGGTGTGGGGGAGGCTAGCGCATCCCCGGCCGATAGGTGTGAAGTGTGAGCGGGATTTAAAACAAACAACAAAGCATGCTTGCATGCTGTGGTTTGCTATAGGCTACTAAACAGAAATGTGCATGCACAAGGGCTGCCAAAGTAGGCCTATAGGCTATCTTTTGTTGTTTTTTTGCCCCAAAGTTAGACTGGGCCAGCTCTAAACTGACTGGGTGGCCCAATGGACCCTACGCTGGTGCTTGTAATGATTAGTCAACACTAGTTTTATTTCTAAGTCTACTTACAGGATGTAGATAGACATTTGTAGTACGTGACACCAGAGCTAATAAATGTTGGTACTGGCGCCCAAGAGTGATTCATTTTGTTTGAGCTGCCATGTAAGATTTATTTTCACCACTCATTCACACCAGTTATGTGCAGTGTCCACCCCTGTATATAGCACCTTTATCCAAAGCGCTTAACAATGTGCATTTTATCGGGAGGGGTTCAGTGTCTTGCTCAAGGACACTTGGCAGGCACTAACTCTGGGGGAGCCTGGGATCGAACTGGGAACCTTCAGTTTCCAAACCGGCTGCTCCCTCCTGAGCCACTGCTGCCCCTTTACTTACAGGCAGGCGCGCCATCTGAGTTAGCAAGCCGTGGAGGGCGGAATAGGTTTTTCACCAATCACATGGTGGTTTTGTGGTTTCACATACTTTGGGCTTCAGGATAGCCTAAGAAGGTGTACACTGTTGTGTACCTTATTACAAGTATATACTATCACACATTACAAGTATATACTATCACTGTATGCAATGCTGTCCAGTAAAAGGTGCTGAAAACTCAAGCTTTCCTACTGTTTGTCTCCCGCTGTTTTCCTGTTGCCTGGCTGTGTCCCTCTCAGCTTTCCTTCCGTATGTCTTAATATAGGACTGTGGTTCTCTAACTTTGTATTTTTTTTTCAAGGACCCCCAGTTTAGGTAGGCCTATGCAGTAGACCACAGACACCCATAACTCTTGAGTGTACAAATGGAGTTACACACATGTAGAGTCTGACCATTTTTGTTCTTTCAATAATGTATCTGGCGACCCCTTAGAACCCCCCCAAGGAACCACTGATTAATAGGCCATAGTAGCCTAGAGGTGTGCATAGTTGATCCACATGGATCATCACCGTTCACTGGAGAGACAGGTAGTGTTTCAGCCCAAGATAGTTATAGTGCTTTTCTGCTTTCAGCAGCTTATGGTGGACACTGCTGGACAGATTGGCAGACAGAGTGTCATATGTAGGCCTACTGGCAAACGGACAGCTTTGTTTGCAATAGTTTCACATGGATTCATGGCTAAAAAAAAAAACACAATTACTCTTTGGTAGAGGTTTGGGTTGTGTACTTAGTACCTTAGCTTGTCATGATGTGACTCCAAATAGTGTTGAGATATTTCAATAGATGTTCCGTTGATTAAAAACTGATCATCCAAAATACTCTCCTCTTTGTCTCTGTCACACTTTTAGCACACAAATGAGCAAAGACAAAGTGGATTCTGCCAATGTAAAACATTACTCGACTTGACTTTAATAATCACTGTGTTTGCTATGGCGTGTACTGTAGTAACGTTATCAATCATTGTAAACTGAAGTAGTTGTATACATTGCCAGCATCTGCTTTGTTACTGTACATTTTAGAGCTGTTTCACTGACTGTTATGTAAGACAATGATGAGACTATTTGGTGTTATCAGTTTTGGATCGTCACAAATATTTTGAGTTACATCATAACTCCATAAGAACCCAAACCTCTACCAAAGTATCTCTGTGCTCTACGCTTAATTTATACTCTGCAGTTAGGAAAATGCAGTCCAAAGATCATAGATTTTCAATCTGTTATTTTTGGCAAGCCACACCGTCATACAACATACTATATAGAAATACTACTATAGAGTATAAATTAGGCTTGGTGCGGCTCTTCTGAATTTAAGACCAATTATTCATGTTCTTTTCTATTTCTCTGCTAGGCTCCTCCCACGTCAACACCAGCCAATGACAACACTTTCCGCCCTGGCAACTTGTTCAGGCAGTTAGCCAATCAGGAGGAAGAAACTGCAGCTCCCTCATTGTTCAAGTTGGGTTGGCTATCAGGCATGTCTAAATAGCACTACTGTTAACATGTGTGGCTGAAACTGTACAGTAACATTAACACTACTGTTAACATGTGTGGCTGAAACTGTACAGTAACTTTGTAAAAAAAAATAACCTGCTATTTTGACAGCCTGCTTTTTATGTAATTTCAAATGTATTCACCTGTTATTTATCAACATAGTCAAGCAACGCTGTAATATTACTGATGTAAGACAATAAATTCTGGAAATTTAATTGAGGTTGTTGCTGTTTTACGTAATTTATTGATTATAGACACTACCTTTGTTTTTGTCTTTTTATATTTCCACCTGTTTTCCCACCACCAGTGAACATCAGACTCGTTGCTGTCGGGTAGAAACCATGTACGTTCAAAACTGTAACTTTTCAGAAAATGAAGGGAAACACATGACTGTGTTCCTATGGATCCCATGTAGTTGAATTTAGTATAATTTGTTATATTTGTCAAGTCAACTTGTCAATACTTTTCATTGGTTAAATATTTATAAATCCTACAGACACTAAAGAAAAAGAAAAGAGAAAACAAAGTGAAAATAGTCGATCTATCAGCTCACAAGGGGCCACGATGCAATACGCTTTGAGCTTGTAGTAGGGCATTTATTTACGATAGCCTCTCAAAAAGTAGGAAATATGGAGATACAAGGTTTCTGCCTGATGGAAAGAATATGTTCAATCAGTAGGCTATAGATGTCATTGTAAATGTTAAACCAGTAACATTCACATAAAACATACATCGTGTTAAACCATGTTGTACAGTGTTTACTCATGTATCGTTTTATTTGAATCAGATTGAAAGCCTTCACACAGATGAGTGCTCTTCCAGCCCGGATTGCTGCAACACGAGGTATTGAATAGCCAACTTATAAATGGGTAAAGTGGTTAAAATGGTTGTGATGCTGCATGAACTACTTTTGCTGAGGACCCCCTGGAACCCCCCAAACACCACTTTGAGAACCCATGCCCTAAGCCTAATGCACTGGGTCCAACAGTTTGTTTGTTTTTCTTCTGTAGTGCTCATCCAAACACCAGAAGTTGAATATAGTGGACAATAGCCTCTAAATATGACAAACTCTGTCTGTCTGTCTGTCTGTCTCTGTCTCTCTCTCTCTCTGGCTATGTTTATCCATACGTCCTTCCCATTCATTCATTCAGTGGTCACCTAGCTGCTACTACAGTATCACAATCTCTCGTTATATTAAAAGGATCTCTGGCTAATAAGATATGTCTTAAAACTTTATACTTGCTCTCTATAACTTTCTAATTTTAAAATTAGTAATGAAAAACACCGTAATTCAGTTTTTCACACAATAGGGTGCATAATGTATTGTTGACCTATTTCTACCATATACAGTTCAATTTTGACCCCTCTCTTTCACGTGGAACTATGGTTGTGTGCTGCTGCTGCTGCTGCTGCTGGTGTAGTGATACTGGACGTGGACAAAATATAGTTCCATGTGAACTGTGTTTTTGATGATGTTTCACACTGAGGAAGGCCTACGAGCCGAAACGTCCGTTTGTTGTTGTTGCTGGGGGTGTGGGTGTACAGTACACACCTACACACCAACAAAGAAGATAAAAAGTGAGTGCTGGTATTTCTTTCTACGTATAGTTAATATGGTGATGTCAAGATATAACACACAGACACTTACATGGAATGGTACATTGTTTCGCTTACCGTACTTAAATTACTTTGCAACTGTCTGCTAGTTTAATTGTTTTACTACCTTACAGATGGAGACATGGAGTAGTACCATTTTTGTTCAGTCTTCATAATGTTTAGGATGATGTAATTCAGTTCCTTTTAATATGCAACTCTCTGGTAAAGGATTCTCTGACTGCTATTATTTCTAGGTTCTTGGTTTACCTATCTTTGATTACTATTTGAATGCATTTCATGTATTACCTTGTGTTGACATTTTATTGTAAATCGCTCTGGATTAAGAATGTATGCTAAATGCCTAAATTGTAAATTGTAGGGCAGGTGAACGAGCTCTGGCAGAATGGCAGGATTTGTCAGTTTGTTACAGAGTACATACTGTATGACTGGCGGCCATGCAGTCAAACTGTCAGTTGAAGTAACAATCTACTGTGCCATTAGGTATGTTGACAGACTATTCCATCAGGTAAACTCACCTGACAGGTTCTCAAAATATATAGCCTCGGAAACCCAGACGTTTTATTTATGACAGCGTTTAATAGAACATGTAATAGTATAGTTGTAAGTTTTTCTTCTTCATAGAATATACCCTTGCAGTTTTACAAATGCTGCGAATCCCTGTGACCCAATATTTATCTATTTGAACCATTGTTTTATACTGACTATTGAGTCGTTAAAGGACGACTTCACCACTTCTCAACCTATCTTCATATAAAAATCACACTTGTTTGAAGTATGGGGCACCCTTATCATCATACATCACATTCCGTGCTCAGCCAATCAAATAATTTCCGTGGTACACACACACACACACACACACACACACAAAGCTGGGTATAGGAGCCCCCCCTATGCCGGAAGCACGGAATGTGATGTATGAAGATGTATGATGATAAGAGCGCCCCTCACTTCACACAGGTGATTTTTGAGGGGCGCTAGCCCCTCCTATATACAGCTTTTGTCCACACACGTCTCATATTTGCCATTGACAATGAAAGGAGAAATTCGGTCAAATGTCCACCAAATATGACGTGAATTTGTTGCAACACAAACATTAAATGCGATTGACAATGAAGGGAAAAGTTATGTTATATGTATACTTTTTTATCATGAACATTAGCGAGGACCAATTATATGAAGGTCAACAACAGCCTTTTTGACAACTTTGAAGGAGTACTACGACAGGTCTAACGGGGTTGGACAGAATTAGAGGCCCTCGGCTAATTCTCGGCTACACATACATATGCTATATGTATATTCCCTAATAACACATGCCCTACAGTGTTCCTTCTCAAGCTCAAACGCTGAATTCATACAGTTGACAATGTTTTTATATTTATCTGAATGCTAGTATTGTTGGCATACAGGTATGTCATTTTATTTATTTTTTTTATGTATATACACACAGGTATATATATATGTTTAAGATAGCCTTTTTGCATTTGTCTTTGGATTGCCCTCACATTTTCATGGGAGAATTGAGGTAAGTTGACTTTAGTTTGACTCGTAAATATTGTAAAAACAGACGCAGAAGGTGATAGGGACTGAGCTTGACTCTGGTGTCGATGGCAGAGAAGAGGACTCTGGCTAAGGCACTATCCATTCTGGATGATGCCAGCCACCCACTGCACACAGAACTTTACTCTCAGAAGAGCACATTCTGCAGTAACAGGCTGCAGGGGGTCCATTTATATTGTCATAGCTGTTTTTTCTACAACTGCGTTGTACGTAGGCCTTTTTTTATAGCTTATAGCTTTTTACTGCATTCTTTTTTTCACTCATGTAATGTATTATTTATATGTTCATCATGCTTCTTTGTTCTGTCTGTCTGTCTGTCTATATCAGTGAGACAGAGATGTTACGGAAGAAGATTTTCCTGCTTCTGGTGGCTGTCAGTATGGTCAGCCTCTCGCTGAGATGGTGAGTGATCAAACCTTTCAGATGACTACATGGCCGTGAGATGATATTACAGTAGAAGGTGCTGAATGTGCAGCAGGGGGTGCAGCAAAATGCGTGTGCACGCACCTCGTGCACACGCACACGTGTTGATCGGCTATTTTCAAATGGCCAGGATAATGCGCCGATACTGTGATACAGCATATTTATTAGGCCAGCTAGTACCACAAATCTGTTTAGATTAAAAGTATTATTATTTTCCCCCTCCTGTCCGAGGGGGGGCTGTCCCCCCAGCACCCCTACTTCCCTCAGACATCTAAAATATGACAAACTAAATTAAAATTTTGATTCAACACTAGTTGGGTGTTCATTTACCTCTCACATTTAACCACTTTCAACCTGGCTTCATAAATTTAGTAGTGTAGAAGTGTACCTTTTCCCACTTCAACCCGATGGCATGAGGTCGAAGTAGCCATACAGGAGATGATCAGTGTCATTTGTTATTGAAAGCGCTAAGCGTGTGATGAACACAAACATATGCACTTATTACGGTACAACTGAATTAATTAGCCTAAATGTAAATATGCTCTCCCTCCAGGACCATGGATGCCTTCCACCTGAGCCTCTTTGCACCGTGCTCCCAGCCATCCCGGGGCCTGAAGCCCAAAACCAACGTAGTTTTCCTGAAGACCCACAAGACGGGCAGCAGCACCATGCAGAACCTGCTGTTCCGCTTTGCAGAGCGCCACAACCTGACAGTGGCGCTCCCCATAAAGGAGTGTGGCCACCAGTTCTGCTACCCAAGCTCCTTCAACACCAGATTCATCCACCCAGGCACCCTGCCAGCCAACATCATCACCAACCACATGCGCTTCAACCACACTGAGGTGCTGAACTTAATTTTGTCTAAATGAAAAATGAAGTATATTATGCACGACATGCAGGCATACTTTTGTCATTTGGAAGCATTGTCATTAATTTGAGTTTGTCAGTCAAAGATACAAACTTTTACAAATTGTTGTCCATTGTAAACTTTGTGCGGGCAACAAATCGCTTTCACGCATAATCGCATATGTACTGACATCTACAGTATAATGCACCCCCCCCCCCCAATTTCAGGATTGCATCTCTCGTCTTTATATCTTGTTAACCCGTTATAGATACTTTTGGATTAGGTGTGCACACAATGGCAGGCAAAGGTTGTGTTGTGTAAACACCTGTTGGTTTTACTGTACATATGATGATAAAACTTCTTGTATCTTGCAGGTGCGGAGGCGCATGCCGAACAACACCGTATACATCACTATTCTCCGAGAGCCGGGCTCCATGTTTGAGTCAATGTTCAGTTATTTCAAACAAAACAGTGAGAGTTTCAAGAAGGTTCCCAACGGATCCTTGGAGGCCTTCTTGGAGGAACCATGGCGGTACTACCAGCCAAATGAACCGGTCATGCCTACCCGCAACACCCTGACCTTCGACCTGGGCGGTGACAAGGACCGATCGGAGAACGACACGGCATACGTCCGTGACTTTGTGGCGGAGGTGGATCACTCCTTCTCCCTGGTGATGATCGCAGAGTACTTTGATGAGTCGCTGGTTCTCCTCCGTCACCTGCTGTCCTGGGACCTGGACGACATTCTGTACGTCAAGCTCAACATGCGCGCAGCCGGCTCCAAGCAGAGCCTCGCACCGGGCCTCACCGCCAAGATGCGTGCCTGGAACTCACTGGACGTACAGCTCTACGACCACTTCAACGCCTCGCTTTGGCGGAAGCTGGCAGCCCTCGGTCCGGCCTGCGTAGCAGAGGAGGTGCGCCTCAAGCGACAGGCCCAGGAGAAGCTGATGCAGAGCTGCTTTGGAAACCGGATGCCGCTGCTCCGCTCGGCAAAGCAGATCAAGAACATGAAGCTGCGGCCCTGGCAGCCCAGCGACAATGTCGACATCATGGGCTACGACCTGCCAGGTAGCGTCAGCCATGTCCAGAAGCTCTGCCTCAAGCTGATCATGCCAGAGCTCCAATATACAAAGATTCTCCTAAGATCTCAGACACGTCCTGTCTGGAGCTGGACACGAAGATGGAGCTGGTTTTGAACCGTATCAAGGATCCCCTTTTTTATCTCTCTGGGACTCCAGTTTTTACACTGTAAAATCCTATAGGATTTAAAGCCTTACTGTACGGTAATTTCCCTGCTGGTCACTACCATCTTGCACTTTCCAGAAGCTCTTAATTCATCCCTTTGAACTTCAAAAGGGTTGTTCCTCGTTAGGGTTCTGTGCTCGTCAGAGAGGGGAGGGGTGAGTGACACAGATCTGCTGTAGAGTCAACCCAGTATGTATACTGTAGGTTTTATTCTGTATACTGTTAAAAGGATCCCTGGCTAATAAGTCAACTATGCCTTAATACATTATAATTACCCTCTAACTAGAATAAAAACACCTTAAATATTGTATATTTTATAGATACCGGTAGACTGCTTCCGTCACAGGTTCAAATGATTGTAGTGGTGTAAAAGTACAAACATGGAAATACTAAATCCCTTCCTAAATTGCAAAGCCTGATTGAGGACTATGGCGTTATTTCAGGTTATAAACTTAATTTTGATAAATGTGAAATACTCCCTCTTACTAATTCTGATTACACAATCCATCAACAAATAACCCCTTTTAAATGGTCCCCAAACGGCTTTAAATATCTGGGCATAATGGTAGACAGGGATGTGAAGAATCTCTTTAAACTTAATTATACTGTGCTACTTAATAAAATAGAAGAGGATTTGAATAGATGCACACATCTACCTATCACTTTGATTGGCAGAATTAACTGCATTAAAATGAATGTTTTGCCCAGGTTGATCTTTTTCAATCCCAGTAACTCAAGGTTTCATTAAATCCTTGAATAAGAAGGTTAGAGATTTTCTGTGGAACAATAAAAACCCACGGGTGTCTATGGAAAAACTTACATGGGATTATTGTGAGGGGGTCTTCAATTGCCCAATTTCAAAATATATTACTTGTCATCTCAAATTAGATTTGTTTCTTCTCTTTTTAAGGGTAATGACGCCCCCTCCTGGGTTCAAATTGAAATGCATGCTTTAAAAAACACATTGGCAAGTGAATTTATATATAAATGGAACCCTAAAACCATTGTTGCCAAGTCCAAAAATTATTTCTCAATTCATTCAATTAAAACTTGGCATGAGGTTCGTAAGATTATTAAGTACAAAACGGATTTATCTCCTAAAACACCATTAAAGAAAAATGGGCTTCTACCTTCTACCCATGTTTGTAGACAATAGAATCCTGGAGAACTGGCATGTCAAAGGGGTAAAACTCTTGGAACATTGTTATAAAGATATAGACAGCTCATGTCTTTTGAACAACTGAAGGGGAAATATGACTTGTTAAACATTACCTTAGAAGGATGTTATGGCCGGAAATGACTTTACCTGGGTTTAATGATGTGGAGAATTTATGATCAATGATCAAGGTCCATACGGATTCATTTCTATTATGTACTCTCTATTGCGTGGCCGATGCCCAAGGGAGGGCATACACAAATCTAGAGAAAGGTGGGAGTCAGATTTAAATATTATTATTGATGAATGATTGATTATTGAAGATCTATGGTCTGATTTGTGTCGTGACAGCCTCTCTGCTACTGTCAATTCTAGGTATAGACTGTCTCATTATAATTTTCTCCACCAACTTTATTATACACCTCAAAAGTTGCATAGATACAAACCTGATATCTCAGATTTATGTTTTAGGTGTGGTACGGAAGAAGGCTCATTTTTGCACTGTAGCTACATGGCAATGTATAAAAGTTAAAACATTCTGGCATGATATTTGTGATACACTTGCTAAAATGATAGATGCTCCCTTCCCGTTGGATCCTGAATGTGTAACCTGCAATAACGTGGAAGTCTGACTCCCCCCCAGTATCGCAAGATGGTTCTCAGAATTGAACAGTTGTGTCCCTCTTGAGAAGATTACATATACTTTGAGAAGTTCAAGGGGTTTTGAGATTTTTTTTGAAGATTTGGCAGCCCTATTTGAATTACATGGAGACTTTGTCCTTACCTGTATCAGTATTGTTATAGCTATCTCGGTCTGGATCGATTGCTTCCGGAAACAATTTTCTCTGTATTGTAGATTTGTCTCTTGTTTTGTTTTGTTTAGTTTAGTTTTTAGTTTGTTTTCCATGTTTTTTGTATATTATTTTTGTTATTATGCTCTAACTGTGTTGTATATCACCCATTCTTGAGATAAGGGACAAAACCTTTTTCAAACTGGATTTTTTTTTTTTTTAAGATACATTCAAATCAAATAGATGTATTTGTAGACACAGGTCTCAACTACCAATCTTGAGAAGGAACAGGTTTTTCGCATAACATTTCTTTCTAAAATGGGACATTTATGCACTTAATACCTGATTCATGTCAACTCCGTCAGACACACTAAAATCCCTTTTAATTGAATTTTATCATTTCAACAATAATATAAAGTCCTCAGTTATCTTATAATGGCTTTCAGTAATCAAGTTAAGTAATACAAATCTTTTAATATTATTTTGTTCCAATATCACACTATTATGAAATATCCAATTTCTCAAAACCGTCATTTCAACCTTTATTTTCAATATTATAACATGAAAACCATGTAAAAAAAAAAAAAAATCATCATTACGTATCATTTCAGTTGGTGTTTCAATACATAAGCACAAAAGATTGACAGCAAATTTTCTATTTCTTTTGAAATTAACAAAAACATCACGGGACGAACGTCTGACGGAGTTGACGAACATCTGACGGAGTTGACAAGTTAACTGATTTAGGTTCTAGACCACCTAGGATCTTGATTCTGGTGACTAATCCCACATTTTCAAGGATGAGGAATACAGTGGTACTATTTAGATTTGCCCTGTGAACATGGCAGCCATTTTTCAAAATGGCTGCCAACTTTCTGTTATTTCCCAATAACTCAAGTTCTACACCACCTAGGATCTTGATTCTGGTGACTAATCATACATTTTCAAGGATGTGGGATACATTGGTACTATTTAGATTTATCCTGTGACCATGGTAGACATTTTTCAAAATGGCCGCCAACTTTCTGTTATTTCCCAATAACTCAAGTTCTACACCACCTAGGATCTTGATTCTGGTGACTAATCATACATTTTCAAGGGTGAGGAATACAGTTGTACTATTTAGATTTATCCTGTGACCATGGATGGTAGACATTTTCAAAAATGGTGGACCTGCTATTATTTTACCAATTTACTCAGGGAATATTATCAGAATAATATAAAATCTGTGAATACATTTCTTACCAAGAATTTTCTTCACCAATGTTTGTAAAGGTGTCTACTAACATATCCCACATTGGTTTCTATTTGACCACCCTAGGGGCATGTTTGACAGCTGCTGAAAGTTGGCTACCATCAACAACCAATATAAGGCTAAATGTTCTAAATTTCATTATGCTTTAAGTAGCATGTGGCATGTCAAACTAGGGGCTTTTCATGATTCTGGATCCATTCCAAGCATTAGTTTTGCACAAAAAACACTACGTTGGCTAAAAACGGCCATAGCCATCATCACAGATGTGATGAGGTCAGCACATGTCGGCACCTTTGGGCAAGTGGCTATGGCCAAACTAGGGGGTCTATGGCCAAACTAGGGGTCAAACTCCTTGGGCTAAATTCGGTGAGGTGAACAGTGAGCAGTGAACAGTGAGGGAAAGACTGAAGACAGAAGATTTGGCTTCAGGACCATCAGGCAGGATGTGCAGACACTGAAGGCATCAGTGTCTTTCTCTGTGTCCCCAGCATGTCAACCAAAGCAATGTTACCAAATCAAAGGAGCCTTCACCTCATGTCACCTGGGGCTGGGTGAGCAATCGTATCCTGTATCTAAACTCACAACTAAATACAGACACTTGGCCAGACTGCCGTTTGAAAGGGTCAAACCCCTCATCCTGATTGGGGAAGACCACCCCACCTAATCACACCAACCGAAGAAGTGAGGTTGGGGCCTCCAGGTGGGCCAGCAGCCATCTGCACAAGACTGGGCTGGACCCTGCAGGAAAGCAATCTCCAGCCAAGACAATGTAAGTTGACTATAACAGAGCCCCAGAACACAGAGCTCAGGAGAAGGATGGAGAAACACTGGCAGGAGGCCACCAAGATACAATGCCCCAGAGACCCAGAGTGTGCCACCACTGGCAGTAAGGAGATCAACTGCTGCAGCAAAGATGTCATGAAAGGCAAGTCTCCACCAAAAAAAAACCCTGAACCTAATCGGGGTGTCAAGAGACCAAAGTTTCTCCCCCACAGTTCCCTGCAGTGGCCAGTGAAGTCAAACTGTGCATCTGTACCTGAAAGGGGCAAGTCAAAGGCCAGAAAGCCCACCTCCTTTTAATGTCCTGTCAGTAGAAACTCAACCTGCACCTGAAATAAGCCCTTACCTCTCCCAGAGAAAGTTCATCCTTGAAAATGTAATGATTAGTCGCCAGAATCAAGATCCTTGGTGGTCGAGTTATTGGTAAAATAACAGCAGGTTGGTGGTCATTTTGAAAAACAATGGCTGCCATGGTCACAGGACAAATCTAAATAGTACCACTGTATTTCTCATCTTTTAAAATGTATGATTAGTCGCCAAAATCAAGATCCTAGGTGGTCTAAAACTTGAGTTATTGTAAAATAACAGCAGGTGGCGGCCATTTTGAAAAAGAAATGGCTGCTATGGTCACAGGACAAATCTAAATATTACCAATGTACCCCACATCCTTGAAAATGTATGATTAGTCACCAGAATCAAGATCCTAGGTGGTGTAGAACTTGAGTTATTGTAAAATAACAGCAGGTGGCGGCCATTTTGAAAAATGGCTGCCATGGTCACAGGGAAAGTCTAAATTGTACCACTGTATCCCTCATCCTTGAAAATGAGGTCTTAGTCACCAGAATCAAGATCCTAGGTGGTGTAGAACTTGAGTTATTGTAAAATAACATCAGGTGGCGGCTCTTTTGTAATATGGCTGCCATGGTCACCACGAGACAAATCTGTGATGGCCCCATAGCCAAAAATGTTCCTTAAGGCATGCTCTAACTGTGTGCCAAATTAGAATACTGCCCATTATTCAAAAACTATAATTTTATTGTTTTAGGAACACTTTTGTCAACTCCGTCAGATACACGTCAACTCCGTCAGACACAAAATCTGACGGAGTTGACGTCTGACGGAGTTGACAAAATGGCATTTGTTTTCATCTTAACCCTCTTTAGTACAATGTAGCCATTTTGTTTTTGCTTAATTTTGTTAGCTAAACCTAACCCCTAAACTAAAATAATAAACATTATTTTGGAATTCTTAACAAAGATCATAATAATGTCCTGACGGAGTTGACATGTAAAAGCTGTGACCACATTGTTATCAACATTGTTTGTTTAAAATATCAAACAATTGAATGCTTGTCAGACCAGGTACTCCACTGTTGCAACAAATATAAATGGGACTTGGAAAAGGAGTCTTCAGGCTAAATCTGTCGACAATATTTTCTGATTAATTTAAGACTTTTAAAAAAACCTGACGGAGTTGACGGAGACGTGGGACGAACATTTGATATGAGATATTTAATAGAAAATATAAATTAAAATTAACTGTGTATATTATTTGCTATGTTGTTGACAATCTACTTTAATTTAGTATGTATATTTATGTGATTGTGACAGTATTAGACACTTTTTTGGCAGTTTGAAATTGTGGCCACTTGCTGGGGACAGGCTAAATACAGGCCTTTTTGGGTACAGGGCCTGCTTTTAACTAATTCAGATGGAATATGAAAACAATTATAATGAAATTAAGGGCATAATAATACACAACTGTATTACACTTAACTTTGCAAGTGCTTTTATTTTTATGAATTAATTTATTTTTTACATAAAATAAGGCTCTTATGTGTGGGACATGTTTTTTCCACTTTTGTCCCTCATCTCAAGAATGAGTGATATGTATGTGGGTTTGTAGGGGAGAGCAGGGTCGGTTGATGCGCATTTTACTAATCCCTCCCTGCACAGAGATTAATTAATTTCAAGTAACCAAACTTTTTTGTGAACAAGATTTGCCGACGCAATCGGCAATCGGCAAGCAAAGAAAAAAAAACCTTTCGTCCTGTCAAAAGCAAGATCAAGGACGAAAGATGCGGAAGTAAGAGCGAGATCACTTTGCTTGCCGATTGCGTCCGACTCGTTTCACCAAAATTAAAAAACACTCGGGGTAATGGGAGAGGACAAGTGTATCTTGTTCACAAAAAAGTGAAAAAGTGTACCTTTGGTTACTTTGGTGCTTCAGAGCTCCAGGTGTTGGAGGGAGCTTGTCACTTTCTGCCCTATGTTTGCAGAACAGATGCCATCACAGTTCAAGTATTGTTTTGATGTTGATACCCTTGGGTGAATAAGATGCACATACAAATGACTCCAGTGAGTACATGGAAGGCTGGCAAAGCCCTTGCTCTTTCTTTACCTAGAGATTGGTTCAATCTGCACAACACCAGAGGCCATAGAAATTGAATAGAAATGTTCTTCAGCAAGAGGTAATAGTTTGCTGTGACTAAACGTCCGTATCTGGGGAGAAAAATACCAACTGTGCATCAGGTTGGTTTCACTGTGAAGCCAGCACAGCCTGGCGGATCAGCAGTGTGTCTGCTTCTTCGTGGTTATTTTCCTCAAAGACCAGGTTTTTGTTGCTCCTAGTGTATCCAGAAGCAGACATGATGGTCACCTTGGAGGATCCCCTGCTGTACTGTACAAGTAGATGGATTAACCTGGACTTGTCATGGCATAGCAGAATTGTTCCATCAGGAGCAAACAGTGCCCTTGGTGTCAGAGTGAATGGCTTCTTTTTGGTTGATATCTTGGCTTGAGCTGGCCAAGGACCTGTTTGCAAGGCTGATGGTACTTGCCCCATCAGCCTTGCAAACAGGTCCTCGGTCTCCTTCATATCTCACAACAGGGGATCCTCCAAGGTGATCCCTTCCTTGTCATCCCACCTGATGCACAGTTGGTATTTTTCTCCCCAGATACGGACGTTTAGTCACAGCATACTATGACCTCTTGCTGAAGAACATGTCCATTTGGCCTCTGGTGTTGTGCAGATTGAACCACTGTGACGAGCTCTATAGGTAAAGTAAGAGCAAAGGCTTTGCCAGCCTTCCATGTATTCACTGGGATCGACAACCCCATATTAGGTCTACCTGGATGAAGCAGATGTGACGGAAGGAATGCTATCAACACTGGAGTCCTTTTGTATGTGCAGCTTACTCACCCAAGTGTATTAACATCAAGACAATCCTTGAACTGCGATGGCATCTGTTCTGCAAACAGAAAGTGACAGAAAGTGACAAGCTCCCTCTAATACCTGGAGCTATAAAGCAGAACATCTTGAGAGTCAATGTCCAAACAAGGGCATGGTCACAAGCAGCCATTGCTCTGCAGGATTGACAGCTGGATCACCTGCACTTTAAACACTTGGATGGCATGCTGAAACCAACGACCACAGAGGTCCTGCCAGCCCAAAGGCCATCCTTGAGATGGTCCAATGCAAGTGTAAATCTGACTGATCTGTAAATCTAAATTCTTCTGGCAGATGTTCCTGCAAAGCCAAGGACTTAGGCTGTACTGACATTGCACAGCCAGTGCAGAAAGATGACGATGCACAAAAGTGATGATGATGATGCATAGAGACCGTCTGTGATTACACATGTCATGATGTTTAAGATGGTTACAAAAACATCCAAAGTTCACAGTTAAAAGACACCTCAATAAAAACAACTCAGAGTTAGTCTGACTGACTACCTGGGCTGTGCCGTTTTTTTACCCATATGGTGGATTACGTATTTCAATGGGATGATACAAAAATTAAATGATAACTTGGATCATTGGATTACTTACCCTAAAATATTGGTTTAGATGTTCCATCTTATTTAGAAGCCAAGATAATGCAAAACATAAATGTTACTGCTGCCATTTTGTAAATTCCAATATGGCCGCCATATACACATCTGGGCAAATGCAAACATTGATTTTCTGATTCCTTAGAGTTAGACAATAACCTTTCCAAAAATGTATAGTTATGCAAATCTTTAAAAAATATCCAACAATATACATAGTGAAGCTGCAACCACACCAGGTCACTATGGACCCAGTCTAAGAGTTAATGTTGATTATTTTTTTGCTTTATAACTACCACCATTGGATTCCCTGATGCTGAACATGGATTTTCTGATTCCTTACACAATACCCTTTCCAAAAATGTATAGGTTTAAAAAATTCCGACAAAATTGGATAGTGAAACTGACTAAGTACTACGACAGGTCTTAAGGCTCATACATAGTCTGGATTTACGGCGGTGGGGTGACCACCGAACTACAACATGACGTCACGAGCCGCGGTGAAGAGCAAACCACTCACCACCGCTCAACGTTATTTCAGTTCCGGTGGTCAGCTCACCACCGGAGCGGTGGTCACCTTACCACCGAAAATCCAGACTATGAATAGGCCTTAACGGGGTTGGACAGAATTAGAGGCCCTCGGCTAATTATCGGCTACACATACATATGCTATATGTATATTCCCTAATAACACATGCCCTACAGTGTTCCTTCTCAAGCTCAAACGCTGAATTCATACAGTTGACAATGTTTTTATATTTATCTGAATGCTAGTATTGTTGGCATACAGGTATGTCATTTATTTTTATTTTTATGTATATACACACAGGTATATATGTTTACGATAGCCTTTTTGCATTTTTCTTTGGATTGCCCTCACATTTTCATGGGAGAATTGAGGTAAGTTGACTTTAGTTTGACTCGTAAATATTGTAAAAACAGACTGACAGACTGAGTAGGCGGGCGCAGAAGGTGATAGGGACTGAGCTCTCTGGTGTCGATGGCAGAGAAGAGGACTCTGGCTAAGGCATTATCCATTCTGGATGATGCCAGCCACCCACTGCACACAGAACTTTACTCTCAGAAGAGCACATTCTGCAGTAACAGGCTGCAGGGGCCAGGGGTCCATTTATATTGTCATAGCTGTTTTTTCTACAACTGCGTTGTACGTAGGCCTTTTTATAGCTTATAGCTTTTTACTGCATTCTTTTTTTCACTCATGTAATGTATTATTTATATGTTCATCATGCTTCTTTGTTCTGTCTGTCTGTCTGTCTATATCAGTGAGACAGAGATGTTACGGAAGAAGATTTTCCTGCTTCTGGTGGCTGTCAGTATGGTCAGCCTCTCGCTGAGATGGTGAGTGATCAAACCTTTCAGATGACTACATGGCCGTGAGATGATATTACAGTAGAAGGTGCTGAATGTGCAGCAGGGGGTGCAGCAAAATGCGTGTGCACGCACCTCGTGCACACGCACACGTGTTGATCGGCTATTTTCAAATGGCCAGGATAATGCGCAGATACTGTGATACAGCATATTTATTAGGCCAGCTAGTACCACAAATCTGTTTAGATTAAAAGTATTATTATTTCCCCCCTCCTGTCCGAGGGGGGGCTGTCCCCCCAGCACCCCTACTTCCCTCAGACATCTAAAATATGACAAACTAAATTAAAATTTTGATTCAACACTAGTTGGGTGTTCATTTACCTCTCACATTTAACCACTTTCAACCTGGCTTCATAAATTTAGTAGGATATAAGTGGAGATTTCCCCAATTGCAGTTTGTTTAATGCCGGCATTGCGGCTTTTCCCACTTCAACCCGATGGCATGAGGGCGAAGTAGCCATACAGGAGATGATCAGTGTCATTTGTTATTGAAAGCGCTAAGCGTGTGATGAACACAAATATATGCACTTATTACGGTACAACTGAATTAATTAGCCTAAATGTAAATATGCTCTCCCTCCAGGACCATGGATGCCTTCCACCTGAGCCTCTTTGCACCGTGCTCCCAGCCATCCCGGGGCCTGAAGCCCAAAACCAACGTAGTTTTCCTGAAGACCCACAAGACGGGCAGCAGCACCATGCAGAACCTGCTGTTCCGCTTTGCAGAGCGCCACAACCTGACAGTGGCGCTCCCCACAAAGGAGTGTGGCCAGTACCACTTCTGCTACCCAAGCTCCTTCAACACCAGATTCATCCACCCAGGCACCCTGCCAGCCAACATCATCACCAACCACATGCGCTTCAACCACACTGAGGTGCTGAACTTAATTTTGTCTAAATTAAAAATGAAGTATATTATGCACGACATCCAGGCATACTTTTGTCATTTGGAAGCATTGTCATTAATTTGAGTTTGTCAGTCAAAGATACAAACTTTTACAAATTGCTGTCCATTGTAAACTTTGTGCGGGCAACAAATCGCTTTCACGCATAATCGCATATGTACTGACATCTACAGTATAATGCACCCCCCCCCCAATTTCAGGATTGCATCTCTCGTCTTTATATCTTGTTAACCCGTTATAGATACTTTTGGATTAGGTGTGCACACAATGGCAGGCAAAGGTTGTGTTGTGTAAACACCTGTTGGTTTTACTGTACATATGATGATAAAACTTCTTGTATCTTGCAGGTGCGGAGGCGCATGCCGAACAACACCGTATACATCACTATTCTCCGAGAGCCGGGCTCCATGTTTGAGTCAATGTTCAGTTATTTCAAACAAAACAGTGAGAGTTTCAAGAAGGTTCCCAACGGATCCTTGGAGGCCTTCTTGGAGGAACCATGGCGGTACTACCAGCCAAATGAACCGGTCATGCCTACCCGCAACACCCTGACCTTCGACCTGGGCGGTGACAAGGACCGATCGGAGAACGACACGGCATACGTCCGTGACTTTGTGGCGGAGGTGGATCACTCCTTCTCCCTGGTGATGATCGCAGAGTACTTTGATGAGTCGCTGGTTCTCCTCCGTCACCTGCTGTCCTGGGACCTGGACGACATTCTGTACGTCAAGCTCAACATGCGCGCAGCCGGCTCCAAGCAGAGCCTCGCACCGGGCCTCACCGCCAAGATGCGTGCCTGGAACTCACTGGACGTACAGCTCTACGACCACTTCAACGCCTCGCTTTGGCGGAAGCTGGCAGCCCTCGGTCCGGCCTGCGTAGCAGAGGAGGTGCGCCTCAAGCGACAGGCCCAGGAGAAGCTGATGCAGAGCTGCTTTGGAAACCGGATGCCGCTGCTCCGCTCGGCAAAGCAGATCAAGAACATGAAGCTGCGGCCCTGGCAGCCCAGCGACAATGTCGACATCATGGGCTACGACCTGCCAGGTAGCGTCAGCCATGTCCAGAAGCTCTGCCTCAAGCTGATCATGCCAGAGCTCCAATATACAAAGATTCTCCTAAGATCTCAGACACGTCCTGTCTGGAGCTGGACATGAAGATGGAGCTGGTTTTGAACCGTATCAAGGATCCCCTTTTTTATCTCTCTGGGACTCCAGTTTTTACACTGTAAAATCCTATAGGATTTAAAGCCTTACTGTACGGTAATTTCCCTGCTGGTCACTACCATCTTGCACTTTCCAGAAGCTCTTAATTAATCCCTTTGAACTTCAAAAGGGTTGTGTCTCGTTAGGGTTCTGTGCTCGTCAGAGAGGGGAGGGGTGAGTGACACAGATCTGCTGTAGAGTCAACCCAGTATGTATACTGTAGGTTTTATTCTGTATACTGTTAAAAGGATCCTTGGCTAATAAGTCAACTATGCCTTAATACATTATAATTACCCTCTAACTAGAATAAAAACACCTTAAATATTGTATATTTTATAAATACCGGTAGATAATGTTTCACTCCATAGCGACTGCTTCCGTCACAGGTTCAAATGATTGTAGTGGTGTAAAAGTACAAACATGGAAATACTCCAGTAAAGCAAAATGTATTCAAATGTGTACTTAAGTACAGTATTTGAGTACAAGTACTTAGTTTCCACCACTGACCTTTCGGGTATTTTGTATTTACAACCATCTTGTTAACTAACATGCTGTTAATTAATTTGAGCATGTTTTGAAAAAGACCCCCAGTGACTCATTCCCCTTATTAGACGTGAACATTAATTATCTTCCAACATTGCACCTGTTGTTATATTTCATCATCAGCCCTGGGCCAGATGTCATCAGTGGTAAACACACACCATGTTTTCAACAATACAACTAAAACGATTGTTAAAAATGGATATGTGAAGTAACATCGATGAACTTAAAACATTAGGCTACATATTTCAAATAAGGCTTATATGCCTGTCACAATTATTACAAATCATCTAATCGCAATTATGTGAGAGTCTCAATTATTTTTGCATAATCATCATTCTCGTTTGAATATTTGCTACTACCACAAGAGCTGCACCGTCCTTTAAAATATTGAGAAATGTTCATATATTTGCCAACATAAAACAAAGTGGAAATAGCCGATCTTCAAGCTAAAAATGCTGTGACGTGTTTTGAACTTGTAGATTAGCCATTTCGTTTTTTTTTAAGTATAATGTTAAATTAAATTATGTAAGATATGTGTCACATATCTTCCCCATGCACGTTGTTTACGAAGCAAATCATTTCACAGATTAAAATGTCATAATCGTGACAGCCCTAATTAGGCTTTAGATAATCTGCTGTTGGTATTAAGTATGTTCTCTACTGTATTATGATGTAGCTTCTAGCTAAATCTGGCATGTTTTTATTTTTATTTTTATTTTTATATCACGTTCAGTTGATTGAATTCACGTATTGAATGTTCATTAATGTGAATTATTATCCGTCTAAATGAACAAAAAACGAAGTAAAGATTTGGGTGAGAGAGTTACTTGTAGACAGCCAACCGTTCCTTGAAATAAGGAATCATTCCTTATTTGGAGACTAGACATGTCCCTTATTATTGAATTGACACGGGACACGCTTTGTTCCTTATTTTTGGGAATCAATCAATCAAACATCTTACAAGTTCAAACAGGTCATTATACTATAATACCATTTGTAACCACTATAAACCTTCTAGACTTGGTATGGCTTATAGATCAGCTCGATTTAAGGCTATATGTTCCTCCTTGCTGGGGTTCAAGTGGTTAATATTATAGGTATACAAACTGTACATATACTGCATGTGTGCAGTGACATTTTATCTTTAGGCGTCGCTTTTTTTTCTTAGAAAAAAGGGAAATAAGGGTGTCCCTTATTAGATTGTCAAATAGTTGTCAACCCTAAGAGTGACGCTATAGGAGGTTGAAAGTGAATGCACTTCCAAAGTATACATTGTGTAAGTCACAATCGCATGATTTACTTATCGAAAATATGAGGTTTTGCCAAATTCTGCCGTTTAATCCCTGCAACTGTGAGGCTTTCAAAATAAGAGGCTATTTTATTTGTACACAGTTGGAAATGTGTAATGTTATTATTACACAACACAGGTTTTATTTTTAAATCTACCTAATGGAAGTAGGAAGTGGATCGTGCATGGACAAATGTGTCAGTGGCAAAGTCATGTCCTTATCCGTGGAAATTTTTAAATTTTCGGTTTCACACACTATTATGTTATTTCGATCGTAAGACCCAGTTACTGAATGTCAGGTCTCCAGGTTTTCTTCAGAATATGTACAGTATGAATACTAGCCTGGGCTGGTAATCCAGTCTGCATGGCAGTGTGCTGCGGGTTTGACTCCTGATCCTGACGACCTTTACTGCATGTCACCCCCCCCCATCTCTCTCCCAATTTCCTATCCTATACTGTCTATCCCTCCATAAAAAATATAAACAAAGAAAAACATTAGTATGATACTGATTTACTATGCCACTATTGCACATTATGAGTCCACTAGTACTAGTGGAGGACCCCATAACTCTGAGAGACTATGACTAAAACTAGCCTAAATCAAATTTCAAAATCAACAAGCCCTGCCTCCCACTTCTGCTTGATCGGCCCAGGTGGGTGTGTGTAATGGCAGGTGGCACAGGGGATGGAACTGCACTATAAAACGTAACCACTGGACAATGTATTTACAGAAGGGCCCCCCCTTCTGTAAATGCATTGTCCAGTGGTTAAGTGGGGGATGTTAGACAGAGGAGGACAATCAGGACATCAGCCATGAGGGTTTCTCTAGACATACGCCTGCTTTTGTACTTGTTCTTTTCATTCTCTCCTTTGTCTTCATCTTCCTCCCCTTGTGAGTTACAGGCACCGTTTAATCTCAACAGAATCTACGAGCCTGGGGACTTGGTGCTGGGCGCCGTGTTTGATATCCACCTCTCCTCTGTGTTCCCCGATCTGTCCTTCACCTCCGACCAACAGGACCCCGTTTGCTATGGGTGAGTGTCACAAATGCAATAGCAAGCAAGAGAACCGGGGAACCTTGTTTTGATTTATAGTGTGGCACTGGTTCCCAAAAGGCTGGGCCGGGACCCATTTCTATGGGTTCCTTTATTTTTTGTTTCCTACATTTTGTTTTTAATTAATTTATCATTTCAAAACATAAAAAAAAAAAAACATACCCAAACAATGCAATTTGTTCATGAATTCAAAACAAATGTAATGATTATTTTCCCAATGTTCTGAATAAATTAAATATATATCAAACAAATTCCATAAATTAGAAAACAAGTGAGTAGTGAAAATAAGTGAAAATAAAATAAAATGCTACTTTCACTATAGTCTGGGTTCCAGTCGGCGGTCAAACATCTAACTTATCTTTTTGTGTCACGGGCTAAAACGTTTGGGAACCACTGCAGTATATGGTACCATAGGATTAGTTGATGTTGTGTATTTCCACAAAGATCAATATACAGGTTACAGTGGGGATTCTATGTGTTAGTTTCAGCATTGACGAGTTCAGATTGGCCCAGACCATGGCTTTTGCCGTTACAGAGATCAACGGGAACCCCAGGCTGCTGCCCAACATGACTCTGGGGTATATTCTCTATGACACCTGTCTCACACTGGAGATGGCATTCCGTGCAGCGTTGTCATCGATCAGTGGGAGAGAGGCGCAGATCCAATTGGACGAGGGCTGTGTCGGCTCTCCTCCGGTGCTCGGAATTGTGGGTGATCCTTCCTCAGCCAATTCTGTTGCCGTCTCTAGTTTGTTAAGTCGGTTCAGAGTGCCCCTGGTAAGTTGCTTATGACGGATGACCCCCACCCCCCTTTTTTCCCTTCTTCCAGTAGCTGATATGCTTAGTTTTGGTGATTTGGTTGTTTATCAAGCTTTATATCAAGGTTCAACGATCAAGGTTCATGGTCGTGCTTCATTGTTACATCTTGTGTACAGGTGCATAAGAGTAAAACGTATCTTTGTTTGGCTTCCTTCAATGCAGCAGTATAAGTAATCTCCTATACATTAGTGTCAATGGCAAATAAAGTCTATTCAATAAGAATAAGAAGAAGAATGACAAGATTTTAAATAAAGAGCAAAAAAAGAGAGAGAACATCAGCCTGAACATCAGCATGTACAGTACATGTGCATATACCGGTAATCTTGGTATATTATATACACCAACATATAGCTAACTTCACAGTGTACTGCAGATTATGTAGGAACAGTTCAAGCGTATTAGAATGCAAGACATGACATGACAGGAGAGGTAAGGTGTGAGAGGAGAGGACAGGAGAGGTAAGAGGTGTGAGAGGGTTTAATGTTTCCTTTTGTTCATTCTAGTTCTTGTTGTTCATGTGCCTGATTGTACGGTGAAAGGAACTTGAAAGGCATACTGTCAAGTGTCAATCTATTGCAGGCAAGAGCAAGCGAGTGGACCAGGCAGATGAGTTAGGTCTGTCACAAGTAACATAATCACAATTATTTGAGATAATCACAATTATTTTGCATAATCTTCAAGTTGAAAAATGTTAATATTATTTGCAAATTGTGGAAACAGCCGAACCAAACTAGAACCTCAAAACGTGTCACATTGTGACACGTTTTGAGCTTGTAGATCGGCTTTCCATTATTTGTGTTTTTTTCTTGAAGCATAAAGGTAATAAATTATGTAAGTTATCCGTCATATCTGCCCTATGCACCTTTTGTTTATAAAGCCTAAAAGCCAAACAGAAATGTAATTTGTATTCATAATGTTCCAATGTTCAATGACAAAGGGAAAAAAACAATTAAATCGTTAGCCACAATCATTATTGGCGCGACAATTTATCTTCAAGTCAAATGTAATCGTGACAGCCCTACAGATGAGCTAGGTTTTCATAAGGTGACCTTATGGAACCTTACTCTGACCTTAGGTCAGAGTGCAATGAATTTGTGTTCAAGCCCAAGGTTTGATTCATCCTGGAGCTGAGAGTTGGAATCCTAAGGCCCTGAGTGTCACATCACAGCTTTACAGTTGTGAAACAGTTCTGATCGAGTGTCACATCACAGCTTTACATGTGAAACAGTTCTGATCGAGTGTCACATCACAGCTTTACAGTCGGTGGATTTCTTTTTTTTTTTTTTTTTAGATTACGCCTTTTATTGTTTTTTTGAAGGGACAGACAGTAGGCTGACAGGAAACGGGAGAGAGATGGGGGGGGAAGACATGCAGTAAAGGCTGTGTCGGGCTCGGGAGTCGAACCCGCGGCGCACTGCGTCTGGATTACCAGTCGGGTGCCCAGACGGTTACGCCACCGCCTGGGCCGGTGGAATTTGTTTTTGTTCAATTATTTGGAAAATAATCTATCTCATGGCCACACATAGCCTAATGTCTTTGTACATAACTATGTTTGGGGAGTAAGTTATTTGGCCCAATATTCAGAATGTTTTACAAATTAAAACATTAAACTTTATGCAATATGCACATAATGCATGTCCCTGGCTCTGTAAATTACTGCACGCAATTCTCAATGTATTGGGTTAAACTGAACTGGCTGAGATGACCTCTCCTCATAAAGCCTTCTCTGGTGAGAGAGAGAGATTATTAACATACACTACCATAATGAATGGACAAAGTCAATAACACATTCAATAATGTGTGTATTTATTTATTTATTATCAGTCCTCACTCCACTCACAATCACATGCTTTGCTTGCAAGGGAAATGTGTCTATAAAAACAGAAATATGTAGGCTATGTTGTTGTCGGGAAGAAACCTCTTGTATCTCCATATTTTAAATGAAGTACCTACTTGATTGTACTACAGCGTCACACAAAAGCATCAAAGTAGCAGATCTGCAAGCTTTGAGATTTTAGATCTGCTACGTTTTGAATTTGAATTTGGGAAAAGTGATTAACAGTTGTGGACATAATGAGGTTTCTGCCCGACAGAGACGTCATTACAGAACAGATGTCTTGTGTGTTCTTTCAGGTCAGTTCCCATGCCATGTGCTCCTGTCTGAGTGACCGGTACCAGCACCCTTCCTTCTTCAGAACAATCGTTAGTAATACCATCCAGGTGGGCTTCTAGTAGGCTACATGTTATACCTCTAGTGAGTGTCTAGTTTAATTTCAACGTATAGGTGGTAAAACGTGATTTTATTTGCCTCATTGTAGCAGCATAGAAACAGTCATAAAGACAACAGTAAAATAGGATTGACGGATACTGATCCTATAGCCCAGTGGTTCACAAACTGTGGTGCGTGCACCCCTTGTGGTGCGCGAACGCCTTCTAGGGGGTGCGCGGCATGAAAAGTGCTATGGTTTTATTTTAAATATATTAACATACAATGCCAATACATGACAAGTAATGCAGAATATAGCCTATATGCTGCATATATTATGCCATATTCAGGTTCATATATGTGCATATTGTGGCAAACCAGGGGAAACAGCCAGGCCTATTCCCCACAGAATGAGGCTGGGGGAGGTGATAGAGGGAGTATATCACCCTGTACAGGTATTGCAGCCAATGGGAGCCTGGACATGGACGCACCTGCAGCCGGTAAGGCAATCACCAGAAGCTTTTAAATAGCCGACGCCCAAGCTGTCTGGTGAGTCAGTTTGAACTAATGGAGGAGTGAGGAAGGAGGAATCACTCTGTTCATGAGGAGGCTGGTATGAGGGAGATCTCACAAGCCGACTGAACTCCACAAGGGAGAGCCTACAGCACTCTCCCCCCACTGAGTAAAGTAGTCACTAGCTCTCGATCTCTCTGCTCTACCCACAGCAGGACTGCATGTGAATAGAAGCCCAAATCCCTGACAAGAGGAACCCTGTGTTGACGTTTTGCCCCGTTTTCCCCTTTCCCTAACACTTTAATAAACAACGTTAAACTAACTTCGCCACTCACTTTGCCAAAAAGAATAACACGTTGTTTATATTATTTATCCTTTATCCAACCAGGTGCAGGCTATGCTCCAGATCATGAGACGGTTCGGGTGGACCTGGGTAGGACTGTTGTTTATTGACGACGCCTACGGCCGCGACGCGGCCCTGCTCTTCCAGTCGGAGCTGGCCCAGTCCGGCTGGGCCTGCCTGGCCTACGTGGAGGCTCTGCCATGGGACAGCGACCCCGCCCAAACACAGAGGGTCGTCTCCATGATGAACACATCCACGGCCCGCGTGGTCGTTGTGATCGCGTACGGGCTCCCTTCGATTACACTCCTGGACGAGGTTGGACGAGGATCTATGTTAATTTAGGGATTCAGAATTATTAAGGAATCTGAAATTAGTTACATAGTGAAGAAAGTGAAGACGTCCGTTAATATAGAAACATGGGTGAACGTGATTTTCTTTGGTTAAAATATGTGTTAAATAGCTCTATGTTATGATACTCGTTGATACTCTACTGTATACAGTGTTTGTTCAGTAACAGGACTCTCCATGTCTCTCTAACTCTTTTGTAAACAGAAAATGTAATTTCAGGTCACCAATTTTATCCAACCAGGATAGAGAACTGAGGATACAGAAATGCAATTGGAAGTGATTACACAAAGAAATGAGCAGAGAACTGAAACACTATAAAAATGAAGCTGATAAATGGATACTCTCTCCTGATTGGCAGGAATTTTGTCACCTACATGAAAATGTATTTTCTGTTCATCAAAGAGCTAGAGAGACAGGGAGACCCCTTGCTGAACAAAATACTCTATGTTTATAGCAATGATATAGTGCTTTTATCAAAACAGATCACTTACCCTACCTTAAATTGCAAGCATTTTGTATATCCACTGCAATTTAATCAATCTCAGGTTCATGAGAATAATGCTCAGTAATTGTGTATTTATTTTCTCTGCACAAAAAGGAAATAATGAAACCCTAAATTCACACTAAAACTAAATGTTATATTGTTATATATTATGTAATTGTATTAGTTTGCATTTGTGTAATAGTTTACAGACTGTATATTATTATTATTATACTTGTTGTTGATCCCTATCAACAGGTGGTGAAGCAGAAGGTGACAGGTCTACAGTGGATATCTCACGTGGGCTTCGCAGAGGCCACATACCTCCAGGTTCCTCGCTACGTTCCCTACCTGAGAGGCAGCCTGGGTGTCGCACTGCGCCGAGGAGACATACCGGGCTTCAAGGACTTCTTGTTGAAAATACATCCCGACAATGACGTTGACAACAGCCATGAAAATATCCTAGTGAGTCGTTTTGGTTTCATTTCAACATACCTATCCCACGTCAGATGCCGTCAATGACATTCTCCCACACCCAACACACCACCAAGGCAACTATAAGCCAGCCAGCTACTGATTCAATTCAATTCAATTTTATTAAAGTGTCAAATCACAACAAGTTGTCTCAAGACACTTTACAACCAACAAAGATCCACCCAGAGCAAGCAATATTGCGACAATGGTAACGAAAAACTCCCCTTTAGGAAGAAACGTCAGGCAGAACCCGACTCTAGGCTGGGCGGCCATCTGCCTCGACCGTGTCGGGGGAGAGGGGGGGGGGGGGGAGGGGTAGAGGGGGAATAGGAAGAAAGAATACAAGAGAAATAGACGGGGTGGGCTTCATGAAGAGGCCTGGTCCACGGTCACACTCGGCAGTCAGTTGGGGTTATTAGAGGTCCACGGAACTGCGAAGTGGAAGACGAAAAGAGACTCCGGGGAGGGATTCCCCGGATGTTGGGTTAGTGGCAGACCGTACTGGAGCCTATACAGTGTATATTACAAGCACTGCTGGGAGACAACCCCACACAAACAATGTACGATTATGGCATTTAGCAGACACACAACACAGGTGCGGGTTTTGGCGGGAGGTTCCCCTTACTCAGTTCTCACTCTTATGACTTTGTCGGGTGAGCGAGTACTGGAGACAAGTCTAGCTATAGGCTTTGTAGAGAAAGGTTTTTAACCTAGTCTTGAATGTGCAGAGCGTGTCAGCCCCACGGACCGAAGGTGGGAGAAGGTTCCACATTTGAGGTGCCTGGGACCTAAACGCCCTGCCTCCTATTGTAACTTTTGATATTTTTGGGACAGTAAGCCGTGTAGGGCCCCTTATTAATCAGCCAGCAGCCAGGTGTCTCAGCTGCCCTGAAAAGCGGTGATTAGGGGGTCGTCACATAACTAGGGTTAGTGGCATATATGCTGAGACAATCCGTTTTTGGGGTGACCACCAGGGAAAGAATTTAACAGAGGCAATGCCCCTCAGTTTGACCTTTTTGCCCCCCTCAATAAATGATGCCTTGATGCCCCGCCCATGCTGCCCATTGATGATTCTGTGTGTGTATAAGTCTTGGTTAGATGGAAGATCACATCCGCTGTGGCGTTGGCTGACACAAGCTATTATATTTCTGTTTAACTCTCAACGTTGTTTCTTCAGGTGAGGCAGTTTTGGGAGCACACATTTCAGTGTAAATATGCGCCCCTTCCGCCAGAGTGGGCGGATGCTGGTGGTAAAGTGTGTACTGGACAAGAGGACCTGGCAACAGCAGGAACCAAACTGTTGGATGTGGCAGAGCTCAGGGCAGAATCTAACGTGTACAGAGCTGTGTATGCTCTGGCCCATGCCCTCCACGACATGCTGCAGTGTGAGCCAGGAAGAGGGCCTTTCACTGGCCACAGCTGTGCCAGTTTGCATACAGTCCAGCCATGGCAGGTGTGATATTAATACATAGTTTACTGGAGTTTCTAGTTGGATTTAATGTTCAATAATAATGAATATACATGTACATACTGACTTTGACACAAAGCATGAGAGATTGTCATACTAGGATGAACCTGTATCAATAATCGTCTTAGAATGATGTCTTATTTTCTTATTTTTTTATTTACATTTTTTTTCACATATATATTTTTGCAGGTATTCTGTGCAGGGAGCCTCCCTCCCCATACAGTAATGCACATAAACAGCTCCTGTCAGTGTCACTATATGGTGTATACTTTTTTTTCTCTTTTTAATCTCGTGATCTTAATTGTGTTCATCACCTGTTCTAGCTTGTGTATTACCTGGAAAAGGTCAACTTCACCACAACCGTTGGTGATCAGGTATCATTTGACGGGAACAGTGAAGCCGAACCAATCATGGATATCATGAACTGGGCGTGGCTGCCTGAAGGAAGCATTCATATACAGAGTGTGGGTGTGTTCAAGAGGTCAGCCTCGACGGGGGCTGCACTCATCCTTGATGAGGACAGAATCTTCTGGAACTTTGACTCCAATAAGGTCACTTTGGCTTTGTCGAGCTATTGTCGAGCTCCTGATGTGAAGGTAATTTAGTTTGGACTGAAACTGATCTTTGTTAACTTTCCTCTTTAGCCGCTTCGGTCAGTGTGCAGTGAGAGCTGTTCCCCTGGAACCCGTCTGGCCAGAAGGAAAGGGGAACCTGTCTGCTGCTTCGACTGCATTGCTTGTTCTGAAGGAGAGATCAGCAATGAGACTGGTAGATTTACATTATGTACTGCATGTACAGATTATTTTTAACCCGTTAAAACCGGGAAAGCATCACTTTGAGCAACATTTTATACTTTGGCTATTAAAAACATAGCAGATATACAAGCTCATAGCACGGCACAAAGTGACCCCCAGAAGCAAAGATTTGATGTTTAATGTTTGCTTTAAAAACAAATCTATATATTCAAATATTTGCACAGATTTCCATGATTTTTCAAACATAGCAGATCTACAAGTTCATAAAGCAGCAAGAAGTGATATTCTGAGATGGGGGTCCAAGGCCAAATACATATAATTTTGGCATGAAAAGTTTGAGATGAGAACGACTGATATAGCAACATATTGTTTTTGTTGTATTTTTTCTTAGAAAACAGAATCGGGTCCTCGGGTTAAGAAGACTGATATTGTCCTTGTCTGTCCCGTTAATATTCTTTTCTTTGTTAGACTCAACAGAGTGTACCAGTTGTCCAAAGGACTTCTGGTCCAGTCCCCAGCGTGACCACTGTGTGCCTAAGAGCGTGGAGTTCCTCTCCTACCATGAGGCCCTGGGTATCTCCTTGACAACCTTCTCATTGCTAGGTACACTTATCTCTGCCGTTGTCATTGGAATCTTCGTCTATCACCGAGACACGCCCATGGTACGCGCCAACAACTCAGAACTCAGCTTCCAACTGTTGATGTCACTCATACTGTGTTTCCTGTGCTCACTTCTGTTCATTGGTCGTCCCAGACTCTGGACTTGTCAGCTGAGGCATGCAGTGTTTGGGATCAGCTTTGTGCTGTGCATCTCATGTATCCTGGTAAAGACTATGGTGGTGTTGGCTGTGTTCAAGGCCTCCAAGCCTGGGGGTGCAGCCATTATTAAGTGGTTTGGAGCTATGCAGCAGAGAGGAACAGTTCTGGTTCTTACTTCCGTCCAGGCAATAATCTGCACAGCCTGGCTTCTGTCTGCCTCACCAACTCCTCATAAAAACACACAATACAACATTGATAAGATAGTCTATGAGTGTGAAGTGGGATCAACAGTTGGTTTTGCAGTGCTGTTAGGTTATATTGGTTTGCTGGCAGTACTTAGCTTCGTCCTAGCATTCATGGCAAGGAATCTTCCAGACAACTTCAATGAAGCCAAGTTAATCACTTTCAGCATGTTGATCTTCTGTGCCGTGTGGATAGCCTTCATCCCAGCATATATCAGCTCTCCAGGAAAATATGCTGATGTGGTGGAGGTATTTGCTATTTTAGCATCTAGTTTTGGCCTTTTGGTGGCGCTGTTTGGTCCAAAGTGTTATATAATGCTTTTGAAACCTGAGAGAAACACTAAGAAGTCCATCATGGGTCGCGGTGCCACCAAGACATAGAAGCAGAAATATATGTGGTGAATAAATGTGAAGTTTATATAGGCTAGATATATTTGTTTACTGATCACCTTGATCCAGATCTTTTTATTTATTATTTTCTATACCAGATTAAACTAACATATTAAAAATAACACCTCTTCATTCTCTGAGTGTCAAATTACAGGTCTATAAGAGAGGCAAATGCATGTATGCTATATTAAACTTGCCTAGAGGGTGGGTGGACATTGGATGTCATGGACGTAACATCCAGACCAAACACTGTTAAGGGGTCAGGCATGAGAACACAGGGATAGCCTGGCCCAGACCAGACACTGTTCAGGGGTCAGACATGAGCACACAGGGGTAGCCTGGCCCAGACCAGACACTGTTCAGGGGTCAGACATGAGAACACAGGGGTAGCCTGGCCCAGACCAGACACTGTTCAGGGGTCAGACATGAGAACACAGGGGTAGCCTGGCCGAGACCAGACACTGTTCAGGGGTCAGACATGAGAACACAGGGGTAGCCTGGCCCAGACCAGACACTGTTCAGGGGTCAGACATGAGAACACAGGGGTAGCCTGGCCCAGACCAGACACTGTTCAGGGGTCAGACATGAGAACACAGGGGTAGCCTGGCCCAGACCAGACACTGTTCAGGGGTCAGACATGAGAACACAGGGGTAGCCTGGCCCAGACCAGACACTGTTCAGGGGTCAGACATGAGAACACAGAGGTAGCCTGGCCCAGACCAGACACTGTTCAGGGGTCAGACATGAGAACACAGAGGTAGCCTGGCCCAGACCAGACACTGTTCAGGGGTCAGACTGAGAACACAGGGGTAGCCTGGCCCAGACCAGACACTGTTCAGGGGTCAGACATGAGCACACAGGGGTAGCCTGGCCCAGACCAGACACTGTTCAGGGGTCAGACATGAGAACACAGGGGTAGCCTGGCCCAGACCAGACACTGTTCAGGGGTCAGACATGAGAACACAGAGGTAGCCTGGCCGAGACCAGACACTGTTCAGGGGTCAGACATGAGAACACAGGGGTAGCCTGGCCCAGACCAGACACTGTTCAGGGGTCAGACATGAGAACACAGAGGTAGCCTGGCCCAGACCAGACACTGTTCAGGGGTCAGACATGAGAACACAGAGGTAGCCTGGCCCAGACCAGACACTGTTCAGGGGTCAGACATGAGAACACAGGGGTAGCCTGGCCCAGACCAGACACTGTTCAGGGGTCAGACATGAGAACACAGGGGTAGCCTGGCCCAGACAGTGTGATTTCTGGTATAGAGAGGCGAGTGCCGCCGAGATCACGTCGGTGGATCCTATTAGTTCACCAATCCGAGTCTTTGCTTACGTACAGGCTGTACAGCCAAGGGGTCTCTTTTACACAAAATACATTTAGATTTGTATATACTATGTGTATATAATTACCCACGCACGCGCACACACACACACACACACACACACACACACACACACAGCTTCTGAGCGATGTGGTATCAAAGTGATGCAGCACTTATACAGTAGGTGGGTGTGTAGGCAGAGTACAGACGTCTAGACTACAATAAAATGGCCCATGACTTGCACAATTAGGGCGACTTTATTAAGGGAACGTTTGGGTCAGTAAACCATCTTCAGGGACCTCAGATGGTCACGGCCGTATACCTGGCATAAATCAATGGAATACTTTCATGTCTGAACATGTGTTGGGTCAATTTATTCATGTATTTATTAAGTAGCCGTGTAATAAGCAGGATATTACACAGCTGTATGAAAGGCTAACCTGAAACATTTTTTAAACACTTTTCACTCATATCATACGAGTAATAATCTATATACTAACATAATTCTTTCATGATTGAAACATTGACAGTGCCTCTTCGATTGACCTATTAAGTGGAATATTTTCTTAATCCATCTTAGTCTACCTGTAGACACAATCCATCTGTGCTGAACTGTGTCTGTCTGTCCATGAGTAGCTGTCTGCCTGCCTGTCCAATTCTCCATGAGTAGCTGTCTGTCTGCCTGTCTATGAGTATAGCTGTCTGACTGCCTGCCTGTCCAATTCTCCATGAGTAGCTGTCTGTCTGCCTGTCTATGAGTAGCTGTCTGACTGCCTGCCTGTCCAATTCTCCATGAGTAGCTGTCTGTCTGTCTGCCTGTCTATGAGTAGCTGTCTGCCTGCCTGCCAGCCAGCAAGTTGGTTAACAGAAAATAAATTGTTATGGCTGAGTAAAATAAAATACAATAAACACAATTTGCCTGAAAATAGATTACCCAGCTATGACCTTTTTCATGAAAAAAAATGAGTAGTGATATGGCTGACTGAGTAAAATAAAACAATCTACCTGAAAATAGATAGCTATAAGTGAAGAGCCATTTCCGCAATTTCCATTTCCGCAATTTCCTCAATTTCCATTTCCGCAATTTGGATCTGGGCGTACAGTAGGTCTTATTTCTTCCTGTCTATCTTGCTCATCATAGCCTTGACGTCGATGGGGGCGGCGGCCAAGGCCGCCTTGGCACGCTCCACCTCTTCCTGTTGCCACAGGATGATGGGACTGATGCCTGGGTTTCTGCTGCTGGCGTTCTGCTGCAACTGGGCTTCACTGAGGTGGACAAAAACAACGTAGGTTCAGCAGTAGAGACCACCCTCAACATGTCAAACTAGGGGTTATTCATGATTCTGAACCCATTCCCAAGCATCGCTTTTGCACGAAAAACACTCCTTGGGCTAAAATTGGCCATAGCCGTCTTTACAAGTGTTATGAGGTCATCACATTTGGGCACATTTGGGCAATGGCTATGATCGTTTTTAGCCCAAGGAGTGTTTTTCGTGCAAAACTAAAGCTTGGAATGGATTCAGAATTATGAATAACCCTTAGTTTGACATGTCACATCACTCACATTCTATTTAAAACCTCTTGAGCCCCATTGCATAAACAGAACACGTTCAGTTGAGAGGGGCGGAGAGGAGCAGCTGTGCTCAACTTGACCTCGCCACTCCACTGTGCTTTGCCGATGGAATTGCCCAATCAGCAAATAGACTGATATAATAATTATGACATTTATTTACCTGGATAAATGCCGTCTCTCACGATATGTAGTACATTTTCGATATATCTTATATATGAAATACACAACAGAAATGTTACTTAATAAGCAATGTGCTTGAGTAACTGAGTAACTTTCCAGACTTGTATGAAGAACGCATACCAACCTGAAGTTATGAGGCTCTGGGTTTAGGGCTTTCTTCTGCATCTCTTTATAGACGGGAGACTTCAGGTATCTGAAGAAGGTATCCTGTAGCAGAGCAAACATTCCCTTACAACAAACTACAGCACTGTTGTGAACTAATCATTAAGCATGTAACGATAGACTCAACTCACGATACGATATGTATCACGATAATGACAAATTACTGAAAAATATATTGTTTAATGATTTATCTTCCCCCCAAGCCTTTTTCATGTAAAATGACTTAATTTCTGGGCAACAACTGTAAACACCTTCTTGTTTAGAACCAGCTTGTAAAATAAAATAAAAAAGCTTTTTTTGATGGCATCTTAGGATAGATGTAGACCAATTTGACAGTGCAGAAACATAATTGCCTACCTTGATGTATTAATGAGCATCAACAACCATCACCTGGGCACAGTCACAGACACATACAGCTCCCCTCTGCAAGCCTCTACTACTGAAAGTGACTGCATGGAGTCTGTCTCATTTCTCTCCAAAAGCACTTTAATATGATGGAATATGCTTAAAGCTCACATTTCATATCACACACACACCATGTGGGTTCCTCCAGTGAGCCTACCCTCGTCTTTACTGATCACAACCCTCTCGTTTTCCTGAACCAAATGCGGAACACAAACCGAAGGTTAATGAGGTGGTCTATCTTTATGCAGTATTTCAATGTGGAGATCAGGCATATCCGTGGCAAGGATAATGTCCTGGCCGACACATTGTCACGCTCTTTTTCTGATGAGTGAATGACCTCACGTTGCACTCCCGGTATTCACCATCATATGGTGGGGGTGTTGCGTGTGGCCATGACATCACTCACACACACACACATACTCAGTCATTCAATCATTGTCTGTGCTAACTCTCTGTCTCTCCTCCCCACTCAGACTGACACACCCAGACTGGCATACCTGCAGCAGATTCCCCTAATTGTCATCTGCTGCAGCCCTCTCTATAAAAGCCAGCCAGCTCAGTGTCATGGCAGACACAGACCCAGCAACATCTCAGTCACACCATGTCAATACTTGTTTTGAGTTTACTTTAATTTACTTTAGTTTGGCCTGGGGATGACCGGCAGTCTTTGTTTTCGTTGTTAGTACTAGTTGGTTGTAAGTTAGGCGGGGGGGGGGAACGGCTTCGACGTCCCTACAGGGGGTGGCCTGGGCCCCCCCTCATTCTCCTGTGTTTGCCGGCATCTCCAGGTCTTCCTCAATTCTCCTAAGTTGGTAAAGTACCACTGAAACTTATGTATTGTTTAATATTTTGGTTGCTCACATGTTTCTAGTAATTTGATCCCTGTGGGGAAGTTTGGTTAATAAAAACCGTCAAACTTGTGATTTCGTGATGTCCTTCATTTATGTTGAGTTCTCCAATTCGAGCCACTTGTGTTATTTATGCACTTTGCTTGGAGACCGCAACACACCATAATTCACTAGCCCCCCCTTTTTTGTAAATAATCAGGATTAATATCGATATATACGATATCAGTATATCATGCACAGTATACATCTGCTGCTATGCTCATGCACGTTTTATATCTTATCTCAGGCACCATGTAAATATGTAGATATTTTGAAAAGGTGCATGCGTGTGTGCGTGCGTGTCAACGTAATGTGAACAGAGGGTGTCAGACACACCTTCTTCATCAGCAGGAAGACGTGCGTCTGTGCAGCGTCCAGAACGTAGCGGTGAGGATGTTCCAGGCCCTTCACGGTCAGCCCCATGGTACGACCGTCTATGTTGATCCAACGAGGGGCGCCGGGGGCCAGGAAGGTCCTACACACACACACACACGCATGCACGCACACACGCACACGCACACGCACACACGCACGCAAATGGAGTTTGAGGTTGCAGTGGGTTTATATACAGTAGGTGTGTCTGATGAAATTAGTGTCTAAATACTGAATGAAGCAACTTAAAAACTGAGTTGCTCACAAAAGTCTGAGTATAGACAATAAGACGCACTTGAAAATGATCTCAGCTTGTGACTTCATGGATGACGCAGCTCCGAACTTCATCTCCTCTGCCACTTCCCAGAAGGCCAAGTTCTCCCCTGGCAGACACACACACACACACACACACACACACACTTATTTTCAGAATGTAGCCTTAATTAGTATCATTGGTTCGGAATAATGTCAATTTTGTAGTTCACCTCCCTTTACCGAAGAAGACTTTGGATGTTGGAAGGAGTTATGTAAACTTGCACACATGAACGCACATACATGCGCACGCACGCACGTGCGCACACACACACACACACACACACACACACACACACACACACAGACTCACCACTGAATTCTCTCTTGAGGAATACTTTGAAGTCGTCTCGTCCGCCCAGGTCACTGAGAAGCTCCCAGAAGCTGAAGGACCAACGTTCCACACGAGTCTTAGTGGGGACGTCCACCCTGTGGACACATGAAGACATTACAGTTAGGGCAGAATTGTATCCAATCCAAATTGCCGGCCCAGCCATCAGGCAGAGTAAGCAGTTGACTAGGACTGATAAAATTAATTGAAAAGGTTTTGGGCATCACAACACACCCCTCTGACTGCTTTTTTGTTTAGCCCAGTAAAACTTTCACTGCAGGGTAATGTGCTCCTTTAAACCCTACTAAACATTTTAGAAAATCTCTGAAATATTTTTGTGAAATAGTGAAAATCTTTGTGAAGATTATTTTTCTGTATTCTTATTTTATTTTATTTTTAATCTTATTCTTTTTTTTTGCCAATAATGCCATGGCCAGTATATGGAAGCCAGGTTGAAAGTGCTTACACAGTTTTAGCCTACTTTATAATGCTGGACACGAGGGTCAAACTGGTTAATTGTTTGTAAACTAATCTTAATCCAATCAGAATAAGACACCTGTCAGAAAAGAGGCTTAGTCTTTGTATGTGTGCCTTCTTAAATTAGTGGTTCTCAATTTGTTTCATGTCAAGAACCCCAAATTAATAATAAATATATGTGGCCATGGACCCTCCATCCGAAAATATTTTGTGCCAGGGACCTCCATCCAATTAATGCAGATGATGAGTGACGTGTCCCTAATGTGTTGCCGTCTTGAGGGGGGCCTGGCTTGGAACCTAATCAGCTCCTATTGGCTAACTGGCCCTATGGCAGCTCAGAGACCCGGCTACCTGGCTACATAGCTCACTCGCTGTCAGCCCTTTGGGGAGGAAACACTGGTCTTCCCTCCAGCCGCCTACGCTCTGTTATTTTTGTCATGTCTACTTAGTTTCGTAAGTTTATGTTTTCGTTCTGCTTACCCTAGTTTACTCCCTTTGGGAAGGAGTGTTAGTCTTGTTGAGTTCTTAGTTCTGTTTGTTAGGTTCAGTTCCTTCCTTTTATTTGTTCGTTCATTTATCAACCTGTTAATGTAAGTAATTCAGTGCTCACACTCAAAGAGTCACCCGTTTGCACCACTTTGTAACTTATTGTTCCTGAGTATTAAAATAAATACTCTTTTATGAGCGGTGTTGTTCTTTCATACATTTTGCGTATCTGAGGAACCCCTGGAACCCCCTTATGCCTAGAACACTAAATAACCTTTTTGTCACACCATAACTAAACTCAATACAATATTCAATAAAAAATATTTCTCATCAAAATATATTGAAGTACAGCAATACATGGCAACTTGAGGTAGGCCTACTCTTTTTTAATATTTCATTGTGACCTTTCACAAAAAACAAACAAAAAAACAATAGATATATAGATCTCCTTTGATCCACCCATTCCTGGGGGAAAAAAGACCATTGTGGGTGTATGGGATTTTTCTCTATCACTCTATCACCAAACACCTGCCTGTAGAAAAAAACCAGGGCAGGGAAACCAACCTACCTTCTATGCCACTGAGCATCATGAAGGTACTGAAATACCCACCCTCCTCAGACATCAGCAACATTATGAAAATTACACAAATGTAATGTGAAAATCACCCGTGTTAAAGATCTAATAATAAGGTTCGGTTATCATTTAGTTGCATGGGGACCACCTGCAACCCTCTCAAGGACCACTGTTGGTCCCTGGACCACTGGTTGAGATCCCCTGACCTAGAGAACTGAGCACCATGTTGTCAAGAACCCTGGTGGGAATCGTGTGAAATGCTGGGGTGAGAAGGTCAAAGGTCAAGGTCACAAGCAAACTGAGAACGAATGGGGTGTTATATGTCCCTTACCGTCTCATGTTGAGACTCCAGTATGTGTCGTTGTCAGACTGCCAGGGGTTGCTGGGCAAACACGGTGCCAGGAACGGATCGTGGTTCTTGTAGGTTGTGACAAACTTCACCAGTCTGCAGTAGCCCAAGAGGGAGGGGTTGGGGGGTGGGGGAAACACACCGCTTAACTACGCCTGTCACAATTATTACATAATTACATAATCGCAATTATATGTGATCATTGCAATTATTTTTAATGACTTAATGACACTAAACAAGAAAATCACAAATTACATTAGATAATTGACACTGGGTGAAAACAATGGGTTGTAAAATCGTGGGATAACAATGTAAGTAAGAAAATAACATAATAAAAGGTTGCCATCCTGAGGTGACAGATACTTACGCTCCAAGGGAAACGCTAGATTTGACCTTTGAACTCCTGATCGCTTGCTCGTAGAATATATTCTAGGAGAAAAACCGTTAGGTCATCTTTAATTCCTTCAAATCATATTTTAGTCATTGTATACGTGTCCACTCTTCCACTGTTCTAAATTCACCAGATCTAAGTTTAATTCATGTTACATCACATGTGGATGATGATTCTCAAGTGTCCAGGGTAAAGATTAGGGCTGTTTATCTCAAACCTTTTAACCCATTTAGGCCTGAGATCAGATTCTAAAAATGTCTTCTACATCCTGAGAGTTTTCTGAAAAAGCCATGTTTCTTTGTCAGTCGTTCTTTGATTTTTCAAAAATAGAAGATCTACAAGCTTGTAGATCTGCTATTTTTCAATATCTAAAGCATAGCATAATGCTAACACCAAAAGGGGTTCCCGGCCAAAATGGGTTTTAAGAGCCTTCTATAAGGATGTGGTCACACCAAACTTTAATTCTGCCTATGAGGGTGGATTCTGCCAATGCTTTTCAAGCTGTGTTTTTTGGCGGAAATCCTTGAATGGCACCACGGCATTATTTATATGAATACTGAGGTGAAACATAATCTTGACTGCATCATGTGCTAACATTTTCAAAAGTTATAGGCCTATTAAAAGGGGAAATTATTACTCACCATGCGTCTGTACTGGTCAAAGGTGATTTTCTTAAAGACGAGAGAGAGAAAAATCATGAATTTGTCATTGTAA